>NC_066570.1:6104449-6296949 GCF_024679095.1 Eriocheir sinensis
CCTCGCCTCTTCACCTTCCCTCCTTTCCTACCCTTTCTTTCCCCTCTTTCCTCACTCTCCTTGCTTCCCTAATTTCCCTCACTAGGTGTAATGAGATATCCTCCGGGCCCCCCTTCCTCAACCTCTTCACCTCCCCTCCCTCTTCTTTCTTTCCTATCCCTCCATCCTTCACTCCCAGTTCTTCTCCTCCATCTTCACCATCCTTCCCTATCCTTTCTTTCCCTTCTACATCCATTCCTCAACACCTTCCCTCGATCTCCTTTCTCTCCCCTCTTCCCCTTCACCTTCCTTCCCTCTCCTTTCTTTACCCTTGCCCTCCCTACCTCCTTCCACCCCTACACTCACTTCACGTATGGAAAAGACCCCCCTTCTTCTCCTCCCCCATCCACCTTCTCCTCTACTTTCCTTTCTTTTCTGTCACGCCGCTCCTCCTTTCCCCCCTCCCCTCTCCACCCCTCCCTCACCCCTCACCCCTTTGGACTATCTCTTGCAATTTCACTCTCGCCGTAAAGGAGCGTAACGGAAACTGAAAGGAATTAAGAACTGAGCAGGTGTTATACCGGTGTGTGTGTGCGTATATGTGTGTGTGTGTGTGTGTGTGTGTGTGTGTGTTCCTTTACATTAAGCGTTCCTAATTACACTTTTTTTTGTTGCATAGTTTTTCTTTGTAAATCTTGGCCGTTCCTTTTGTGTGTGTGTGTGTGTGTGTGTGTGTGTGTGTGTGTGTGTGTGTGTGTGTGTGTGTGTGTGTCATAACGTTTTCTTCAGTACGCCTTTGTGGTAAATGAGAGCAAGGATTGTAGTGGTCTAGACAGAAAACCACTGAAAGAAACAATATGTAATCATTATATATTAAGTGCAGACAATTTGAAGGAGGAAGAGAAGGAGGTGCCAGAGAGAGGAGGGAAGAAAATGAACGAGGTGGGAGAGAAAATTACAGAGGAAAAATACCACGAGCGAATAAGGAGAGGGAGGAAAGGGTAGAGAAGGCATGGAAGGAAGAAACAGAAAAGGAGAGTGAGGGGGTTTAAAGGAAGGGACCGACATTGATGGCTGGTGGTGTTAGTAACTTGGACAGCGCACAGGAAAGACGGAAGGTTAACCACACAAACAGGCGCCCGAACCGTTATGCTGTTGTGAAGAAATTAGTTGTTGGCAAAACTACACAAACTACCATAATAGCTGCATCGCCATTACCATCACCACCATCACCACTATCACCGCCACAACCATCACCATCACCACCATCATCACCACCACAACCACTGCTCCCATTTACCACAAAGGCGTACTGAGCACATTATGACACACACACACACACACACACACACACACACACTAACACACATAGTTGCCTTCTGTGTAATTTATCAAGCTCCTATTCGCGGTCCCCCCTCCAGTCATCAGCGAGTGCCAGCCAGCGCTAAGAATTACTATCGTGTTCACTCAGAGGCAAAAATTGGCGCCCAGGTCTTACTTAATGTTGGTTCTTACTGTACGTGATTTGGGCAATTTTCTCTATTTTTTGTGTTCTTCCTTCAATGCAATCTCTCTTAATGTGTATGTTCCCTCATTTTGGCATTTCCTTTTATTACAACTGTGTTCACTCAGAGGGAAGGATTGGGGACTGGTTTTACTTAATGTTGGTTCTTACATTACGTGATTTGGGGCAATTTTCTCTATTTTTTGTGTTCTTCCTTGCAATCTCTCTTAATGTGTATGTTCCCTCATTTTGGCATTTCCTTTTATTAAAACTGTGTTCACTCAGAGGCGAAGATTGGCGGCCAGGTCTTACTTAATGTTGGTTCTTACATTACGTGATTTGGGGCAATTTTCTCTATTTTTTTTTATGTGTTCTTCCTTCAATGTAATCTCTCTTAATGTGTATGTTCCCTCATTTTGGCATTTCCTTTTCTTACAACTGTGTTCACTCAGAGGGAAGGATTGGGGACTGGTTTTGAATATATGTTCTTCTTTCGGTGATTTTGTGCAACTTCATGTTTTGTTTAATGTCCGTCTACTCCTTTAATTCAATCTTTTCTTTTTCTTTTTATTCAACAGCGTTCACTATCAGAGGCAAGGACTGGCAATTAGTTTTTGACAGGGATGTTGATTTTTTTTTAAATAAATAAAAAAAATCGGATTTTTTTATTTAAATCGATTTTTGTATTAATGAATATTATTAAATCAATGTAAACCTCTATATTCTCTACATTAGTTTCATACACTTGTTGGAGTATTCTTGTATCATATTCCATCATAATAAGTAACCTGGCTGGCTGTGTGAGCCAGTCCTAAGACTGACCAGCCACAGCCAGCCAGCCACTGGCCAGCACCACACCACACCACAACTCTGTCTAGTCTCTTAACAGTCTAACCAGATCATGTCACGTTTTGGACATGTCCTCACTGAAATTGCACAAAGAAAGATGACAGCAGCTTCAAATGAAAGTATCAGAAAAGGCTGTGGATGATCCATGTATGTATGTGAAGTGATTCTTTGAAAAATAGAGGTGTTTATGTATTTCAAATATTTCCTTTACTGCCACTTCCTGTATTTGGTGTTTTTTGTCCCTTTTAATAGCTTTTCTTTAGTTAATTTGAGTGTTTGGAGGGGTCCAAGGCTACCCACATGCTGTCCTCATGATTGTTCATCAACCGGACTCCAGCGAAACTCTAAAGAGGACCAAGTGAAGCTCGGGGGGGGAGATTGGCCGAGCAAGATGGCGGCACTATCAAACAGTTGCCTGCGCCACAATTGGCTGGGACCAATCAAAAGAGTAAAGATGGGGCATACCCTGCAGCGGAGCGTGGCCGTAGTGCTCATCTCCGTGACACTGGCCCTTGAGCCATTGGTAGGAAGAACCTATCACCCCAGGACAGGGCCGGTGTGACATCCGGGTTACCACAGTGTACCTTCCCCAGGTTTCCCCAGGTACCCATTTATCGACCAGCCCGAAAGGGAGGATGAGCAGCTGGTGAGCGGCACGCAGACTGCCCAGGTTGGGATTTGAACCAAGGGCCGCGGGTTCGTAGCAAGGCACGCTAACCACTACACCATGGAGGCATAAAAAATCTTACGGGTGAGAAATTTGCTATATGAGGATAGACTTAAGGATCTAATGCGGCCAATGTCAACACGATGAAAAAACAGTTACAACAAGCAAATGAACTGAAGTTGCTAACCCATGGTTGCCGTGCACACATTCTAAATGTATTGGCTCATGATTTGGAAATTGGCAACATAAAAGAATATGTGGTTCATGTTGTAAAATACTTTTGAAACCATCACTCTGCCTCAGCAAGATACCGTGAGAAAGGCGGCCAGTGTTTTGTTTTGCTCCAGGACACTGGACGGACCGAGTGTGGCTGTCGGAAAAAAAAAAAAAATATCTATATATATATATATATATATATATATATATATATATATATATATATATATATATATATATATATATATATATATATATATATATATATATATATATATATATATATATATATATATATATAATGAAGTAACCAGCTCAGGTAAAAATTTTGTGAAGCTGCCAAGGAAAATATTATCATCAAAGTTAGTGTTTTCTTTGTTTAGTTCTTCATTTTCTGTTGTTGCTCGCCAAAAAGATCAATATTTAAATCAACGACAAAAAAAATCAAATAGTATAAATCTTGATTTAAATCAGCTTTTTTTTTAAATCATTTGATTTAAATCTTGATTTGAATCAATGATTTTTTTTAAAAATCATTTGATTTAAATCTTGATTTGAATCAATGATTTTTTTTTAAATCATTTGATTTAAATCTTGATTTGAATCAATGATTTTTTTTTAAATCATTTGATTTAAATCTTGACTTAAATCAACTTGATTTAAATCAAACAACCCTGGTTTTTTACGCTCTTCTTTCTGTGATTCTGTGCAACTTCATCTTCTGTTTAATGTCCGTCCACTCCTTCGATTTAGTCTTTTATTTTCCTTTTATTACAACTGCGTTCACTCAGAGAGGCAAGGATTGGCAACCGTTCTTAATGTACGTTCTTCCTTTCTGTGATTTTTGCAACTTTCTATTTTGTTTAATGTGTTTATATTCCTTCGCGTTTGGTAATTCCTTTCATTACAAGTGTGTTCACTCAGAGGCAAGAATTGGCAGCCACTTCTTAAAATGTGTTCTTTTCTCTCTGATATTTGTGTAACGGTATCTTTTTTTTCTTAAACGTGTGTGTGTATATATATATATATATATATATATATATATATATATATATATATATATATATATATATATATATATATATATATATATATATATATATAGCGGGCTTTTTTATTATTATTGTAGCGGGCTTTTTTTTATTATTGTCTCCTTTTTTGTGCCCTTGAGCTGTCTCTTTTGTTGCAAAAAATATACATATTCCTTCAAATTTAGCGTTTCCCTCTATTTTTTTTTTTTACACCACAGGAAACAAATTAAGGACAACAACGACAAGAATAACAACAACAACAACAACAACAACAACAACGACAACAACAATAACAACAAGAAACAACAAAGAGAAAGCCCGCTAGACGCAACTCAGTTTAAAGATAAAAGAATAAGAAGTGTCAGAAAAGCGGTCAATTTCGGAGGGAGCGGCGTCTTGATACTCTCCTCTTGTGTATCTTTATCTCATGTTTAGTGTGAAAATTCCCCCAATTTTCTCACTTTCCTTTATTTATTTAAGTGGCAGATGTTGGTGTTGTTTTGTTATATGTGATTTTTTAAGGCCTTCGAGCCGTTTCCTCTCACTAAAAAAATATAAAAATAAAAGCTCATGTTCCCTTCATCCCTCACCTCCCGGATATCCTCTCCATTTTTCCTCCCTTCCCTTTCTTTCTCCTCTTCCTCCTTCTCTCACCCCCCCAGATTCTCTCTCCACCTTCCCTCCCTCACCGTCTGAAAGGATCTACATTTACCTTTATGTACCTGTTGTAACACTATAAGAGTATTTTGAAACACGGAAGCGACGCCCAGACATATCTCCCTTCAGTGCGGTCCTGAGGCAACACTTGAAGATCATATACACTCTTTGTTGATACGGAAGTAACGCCAAAACACATGTGCCGCAGCGATGAGAAATGGGCTAGTTAACGCCCCACCCTTCTCCCTCACACGCACTTGAAAAAAATGGAGAGGTGATTTGAGGGGCCAATCTGGAGCGATTTTACAGATTACATTTATATTTTTTTCCTCCACACAGATTTACACGTTCATAACAGCTGCTCGTGTGTGTGTGTGTGTGTGTGTGTGTGTGTGTGTGTGTGTGTGTGTGTGTGTGTGTGTGTGTTGCCTCTCTATTTTCTATCGATATTTTCATGCTGACTGCTCTTCTGAACTTGCTAATAACTGCATGTCTCCCCCACTCCCACGGCCCCGCTTCACTCGACTTTCTGCCCTAACTCATCCCTATACTGTCCAGATCCCTTATGGAAGAGTCAACCAGCATCTTCATTCTTTCAGCACTTACACTGGTAAACTCTAGAACAATCTTCCATCGTCAGTATTTACTCCTGCCTACGACTTAAAATTTTTCAAGAAGAGAGTATCGAGACACTTCTCCCGAAATTGATCTCTCTTCAGACCACTCTTCTACACTCTTTTTTATAGGGGCAGTGATTCAAGGGTTTTTTTTCTCAGTATTTTATTTTGCCCTTGAGCTGCTTCCGGTCCTGTAAAAAAAAAATGTATGTATGCATATTTGTAGGAGCTTGTGGTCTGTCTGTCCCTCCCATTACATCCCACCAATCAGTCAGTCAGTCAGCCACTCACTCAGTCATACATGGAAAGAGAAGCGAAGGTAAGAAGGGGTGAGGGTTGATATCTTAGGCGGGAGAGACGAGGAAGAGCAGCCTGGTGAAGCAGCAAGAACTAGAGGAAGTGAGGAGAGATCCGGGAGTAAGAGGGAAGGATGGCAGAGGAGGCTGTGGGAGAGAACAAACACGGGACTGAAAGAGGAGAAAAAGAAAAAAACATTGAAAGAAGGAACAGGGAAAGTGAGGAGGGAAGAGAGAGTAGTGGTTTTTTATTTCATTATTGTTTTCTTTTCTTTTTTTACGCCCTTGCACTGTCTCCTTTGCTGTAAAAAAAAAAAAAAAGAAGAAAAAGGAGAGGAAATAACACAGAACGGAGCAAAGAGGAAAAGGAAAGGATAAAAGAGGGGAAAAGAGGAGGGAAAAGAGGGTTGTGGAACCAGTGGAGAGAGAGAGAGAGAGAGAGAGAGAGAGAGAGAGAGAGAGAGAGAGAGAGAGAGAGAGAGAGAGAGAAAGAGAGAGAGAGAGTGAGAAAAGAAGGGAAGGACAGGTGAGAGATGAAGGGAAAATTAAAAGAATGGGATGGGTGAAAGAGGAGGAGGCAGAAATTGACTCCCGAAATTAACCTCTCTTTCGGCCACCTCTTTTGATTCTTTTTTTAGGAGCAGCGAGTAGCGGGCTTTTTTTTATTATTGTTTCCTTTTTTGTGCCCTTGAGCTGTCTCCTTTGTTGTAAAAAAAAAGAAGATAGGACAGATTGCTGGTTGCGAAGGATAGGGAGAAGAGGATAAAGGAAGAAGGAAAGAAAGAAGCAAGAGAAAGGAGAGAAGGGAAAACGAAGGTGTGGAAAAAAGAGAATAGGAAGCAGATGAGAGGGAAAATAGGGTAAATAACGAGGGAAATAAGAGAAGGGAAAGGAGGAGAAAGGATAGAGTAGGAGAAAAGAGAAGAGAAGGAAGAGAAGATTACCGGAGTTTGTGGAGAGGGAGGAAGAGGAAGAAGAGGAGAAAAGAGCGAAGAAGAGGGAGGAAAGAGGAAAAGGAGCTTCGTCTGTGTAGGAGTAAGATGAGGCGTATTGAAGCACCCAACAGCAGCAGCCACAGGAAATGATGCAGGAGTCTTTGGGACAGCCTTGTCAGATTCAGCACGCACAGCACCGCCCCCCGTCATGGCTTGGTGCCCGCGACAAACGACCTGCAGTAAATCTTGGTAAGCCCACGCGTCATCTTGGTGGAGAAGTGAAGCTCTGAGTAAAGTATCTATCTATCTATCTATCTATCTATGAGGCCCATATTCTTACACGCTTTCGGTTCTCACAAACAATATCTCCAAAGACCACAAACAAGATTAATCGGGTTCTCTATATGTTTTTTTTTACGCTCATGGTGGAGAAGCCTTGTCAAAATATCACTAGGCTCATAACAGTACCCTTGGAAATACTAACACAGCCTCTACGATAACCATATGTCACTAGGCTCATAAAACTACCCTTGGAAATACTAACACAGCCTCTACGATAACCTTATGTCACTAGGCTCATAAAACTACCCTTGGAAATACTAACACAGCCTCTACGATAACCTTATGTCACTAGGCTCATAAAACTACCCTTGGAAATACTAACACAACCTCTACGAAAACCATATGTTAATAGGGTCATAAAACTACCCTTGGAAATACTAACACAACCTCTACGAAAACCATATGTCACTAGGCTCATAAAACTACCCTTGGAAATACTAACACAGCCTCTACGATAACCTTATGTCACTAGGCTCATAAAACTACCCTTGGAAATACTAACACAACCTATCGTTACTAGGCTCATAAAAGTACCCTTGGACATACCCACAACCTCTACGAAAACCTAATGTCACTAGGCTCATAAAACTACCCTTGGAAATACTAACACAGCCTCTACGATAACCATATGTCACTAGGCTCATAAAACTACCCTTGGAAATACTACCACAACCTCTACGAAAACCATATGTCACTAGGCTCATAAAACTACCTATGTAAATACCCACAACACCCTCTATGAGACCAGTATCAAATCTGGTGTGAAAGCCGCGAATTGTTTGGGAAAATGGACATTGTAACCATTATTTTTTGTTGCTGTTTCGGCGTTCGTTTTCTCGGTAGTAAGTAAGTGGAACAAGTCAACAAATCAAGTGGAACAAAACAAGCAGACGTGAGAATAACTAATGCAAATTCGGCTGTGAAAGTCATGAATGGAGGTTAGGTAAATTCAAGGCTGAGGAATGCTGATACGCCACCCAGAACTAGGCCTAAGGAGCTGCCGTGAATAAGCCGACTGACAGGTATCCATGTGTACCCTATATGTTGTTGTTGTTGTTGGTGGTGGTGGTGTGGTGGTGGTGGAGGTGGTTTGTTGTTGTTTTTGTTGTTGATGATGATGTTGAACTCCTTGTATAGCAGTGTGTATCCGTGTGTACCCTCTATGTTGTTGTTGTTGTGGTTGTTATTGTTGTTGTTGGTGGTATTTGTTGTTGTTTTTGTTGTTGGTGGTGATGAGGTGATGATTCGTTGTTTATTAAAAGGTAAGTCAGACTCGAGGCAAGAAGTACTCCGCCACGCTCGTCATGTTTAGGGAAAAAAAACATATAAACCTCTGAATTTGTTATTTCTTTTCTTTTTCGTAAACGCAAAATATTTACTTTAGCATAATTTTTTTTTCTATAAACATGATATGAGATAATAACATGCTGGGAGAGCTAAGAGAAAAAATTGTTTTGATTTCTTTTTCGTAAACACAAAATATTTACTCTGACATTTTTTTCTATAAACATGAGATAATAACATGCTGGGGGAGGTATGAGAAAAAGATAATAACGTGTTCTCTCTCTCTCTCTCTCTCTCTCTCTCTCTCTCTCTCTCTCTCTCTCTCTCTCTCTCTCTCTCTCTCTCTCTCTCTCTCTCTCTCTCTCTCTCTGCGTTGTGGGATATGAGAGTGTTGAGAGCCGAGGAAAAGCGAAAGTAACGTGGTCAGTGAAGCAGCGTGTTCTTTTGTTCAAATAAGTACGTCTCTTTTACCTTAGTGAACATGACGAGTGCCTTTGTTGAGGGGGGCGAGGGGGGGGCGCAAGCAGGTAAGGTACGGATAGAGGGGAAGGAAGGGGAGAGTAAGCAGAGAGGGAGTGAAGCAGGGAAGCAGAGTGATTAGTTAGGGATTAGAGTTAGGGATTAAAGCTTGTCTTGTATTAATTCCTTTCTTCCTTTTTTTCCTCCTTTCCTTTCTCTGTTAGCAAGGGAATGTAGGAAGATGCAAGGTGATAACGTGTGTCCATACAGGAAGGGAGGAAAAGGGGGAAGAGGAGGGAGCAAGGGAGGGGAAAAGAAGGGAAGGGATGAAGGGGGAAGGAAAAGGTGGAGGGAGAGAAAGCTGTTTATCAGGTGGGAGGGAATGGGAAAGGTGGAAGAGTGTATGTATAGGGAATGAAGGGTATCAGAAGGTAAGAGAGAGAAGGGAGGAGGGGGGAAGGGGAAGATGTATTAACGGCACTCAGCACTCATCAGCAAACAACAAGATGACACGTGAGACACTGCTCGGCACACACACACACACACACACACACACACACACTGTAATAATTAGTGGTAGTAGTAGTAGTAGTAGTAGTTGGCTTTATATTATCTTTTTTTAATACCAATCCATCAGTACTTATTTACTTTTGTACATAATTTAACGTATCCTCTTCTCTATTTTCTTCTTCCTGTCTGCGCCTCCTCATCGTCCGTAGAGTGAAAGGCTTAACCGCCCGGCGCTGCATTGCTGCTTCATGTGGCTACAAGCCGCGACCCCTACATCACTCCTGGCAGCTGAGTGGCGGATGGGGGGGGGAGGGTTATGTCGTGGCGCCACAGTCTCACCTGTATGGTCGCACAAGTGTTGGGGTAGGCCTGATGCAACGGAGGCAGGGCCCCTTGACCCCCTCGGGACGCGGCGCCAGGCGAGCCTCGCGCCATCAGCAAACTAAACACGCGGAGCGAAAGTAGTCAGCGTCACGCCGCGCGGCGCACCACCTGCCGCACTGTTGACCCGCCGTGCTGACGTCATGAGAGGCGCCTCGGACACGCGGGTATATAGTGACGGCTGCGGCGACGCCTTCGTCAGTGTTAAGCCTGAGAGTCAGCTAGCAACACTATGCGTCACCTGGTGAGCAGCACAACACCGGCCTGGCTGCATGCCGGCCGCGGGGCACCACAACACACCATGCCACACCCGGCACACCACCCTCCTGCAGGCTCACCACACACACACACACACACACACACACACACACACACACACAACTAACAGTCTTCCCTCCCTCCCCAGGTGGTCGCTGCACTGCTGGGCTGCCTCCTGCTGGGGGCCGCCCTTGCCGACCCGGGACCGAACCCCGGCTTCCTCTTCAAGGGCTGCTGCAGCAGCGGCTATGGCGGCGGCGGTGGCTACGGTGGTGGCCACGGCGGCGGCTACGACAAAGGGTATAAATGTAAAGGATATGGCTGCGGCCACAGCCATAGCAGCGGCTACGGCGGCGGTCACGGCGGAGGCGGCTACGGCAAGGGACATAAAGGCAAGGGTCACAGCAGCGGCTACGGTGGCGGCCACGGTGGGGGCTATGGCGGCGGCGGCGGCGGTGGCTACGGCAAGGGACATAAAGGCAAGGGTCACAGCAGCGGCTACGGTGGCGGCCACGGTGGGGGCTACGGCGGCGGCGGCGGCTACGGCAAGGGCAAGGGGCTGGGGCTGTTCAAGTTCAAGTGCTGCAGCTTCGGCGGCTACGGAGGCGGCAGCGGATACGGCGGCGGCGGCGGCGGCGGCTACCACTGAGGTGAGTGACGAGGCCCGAGGGCTGAGGCCGTGCAGGACAATATATGACTATACTCTCTCTCTCTCTCTCTCTCTCTCTCTCTCTCTCTCTCCAGTCACTAACAACTCTCCCTACACACAACCATGGACAACATCTTCCCACGCACAACTCACACTCCACAGGCAAGTTGTATCGTTCCCCTTTCCCGCGTCCTGCACCGCCCTAACACTCCCTTGCCTGGGCTGTTAGCGGCTTTGTTGTCACTTGCCATTTATCTATACATCCTAAAAAGCTTCAGGGCACACCTCTTCACTTGCATTCCCTATTCCTTAACTCCTCATCGTTGCTCTTAAACCTCCCATCACTAATAACAAAAAGAGGCAACACTTCTCCTCATTCACCTCTCCTCGGGTTGTTAATTCCTTCCCTCCTTCTCAATGCTCTCCTATAACACCAGAAACCTTTTGCTATTTACCAAGACACGAAGCAACAATAGTCACTCCCTCCCGCCTCTTCTTTCCCTCTTCAACTCTCCAGTGCGTGAGCTGAATTGATTATGGCTGTTAGTGGTGCATGCCGTGTTTCCATGTCTTAATGCTTCCTCCCTCCAAGCACTGATTTAGCATGATTGGTGGTGCGGTTGGGGGTGCTGTTGGTGGTGGTGGTGGTGGTGCTGGTAGTGTTGGTGTTGGTGTTAGTGGTGGTGTTGGTGGTGATGTGTTTCCCTGCCTTAAGCGATCTCCCTAGACTCAAGCGATCTCCCTAGACTCAAGCGATCTCCCTAGACTCAAGCGATCTCTCTAGACTCAAGCGATCTCCCTAGACTCAAGCGATCTCCCTAGACTCAAGCGATCTCCCTAGACTCAAGCGATCTCCCTAGACTCAAGCGGTTTATCATGGTCCAATTCATCTTGCTTTCCCGTCCTTTGCTTCCCGTTCCTTCCCCAATCCCTTCAACATTTTACTAACACGTACACATATTGTCCTTCTCTTTATATAGCTTAGCTCATTACTGGATTTATGAGTTAGAAATACCTTCCTTAGTTTTCCTTTTTACTTCATATTACTTCACGATCTCACACCGACACAACATTCACGATCTCACACCGACACAACATTCACGATCTCACACCAACACAACATTCACGATCTCACACCAACACAACATTCACGATCTCACACCGACACAACATTCACGATCTCACACCGACACAACATTCACGATCTCACACCGACACAACATTCACGATCTCACACCGACACAACATTCACGATCTCACACCGACACAACATTCACGATCTCACACCGACACAACATTCACGATCTGACACCAACACAACATTCATCTTTCTGTAACTTAGCACATTGATTGTATATTGGGGTGATTTTTGAGTTAGTACAATATTTCTTACTTTTCCTTCCCTTAATAACTTAGTTCATATCAACGCCTTTCTCGACCAATTCACTAGTTCGTAAGACTTATATAATATTTTTCCTATTTATATAACTGAATCCATTACTGTTGATTGAGCAATATATTTCATCCTTTTCCTTTCTCTTCTTCATAATTATTTCTTCGACGATTCCTTCACACTTACTGACACGAACACAAACATTTCCTCTCCCCATACAACCTATACCTCATTACTGTAAGCTCTGCACTTTATATCTTACTTTTCTTCCTTTCCTTCGTTGCTGTTCCTCCCCGAATCCCCACTTACTGTAGTGAAACCAAATTGTCGAGTCCGTTTTGGCGTTGGCTCCCGCGGGCCCATTTCTCCCCTCTGCTCTGCCACACAGCCCCAACACCTATTTTTGCCTCTCATATGTTACCTATAGCTTACATATGAGAGGAAGAGATAGGTCTTGGGACTGTGTGGCAGAGCAGAGGGGAGGAAAGGACCCGCGGGAGCCTACGCCAGACCGCCCTCGACATATTTGGATGACTAAACACTAACACAATATTTCTTCTCTTTACATAAAATTACCCATTGCATTTTCAGTTTCATGGACTACTTGGTATCTGCTGCATTGTGCTCGGGTAGTATTGATCAAATGCGATGCTTTCTAATTAACCAACGTTGCCACTTCTCTAGACCCATGATCTTAAACACTTCAGCGATTACACCCTCATCTGACCAGGTTTTCGTAGAGGTTGTGGGTATTTCCATGGGTAGTTTTATGAGCCTGGTGATAGTTTGCCCATGATCTCAAAACACTTCAGCGCTTACACTCCCTCATTTGACAAGGCTTTCGTATATAGATGTTGTGGGTATTTCCATGGGTAGTTTTATGAGCCTGGTGATAGTTTGCCCATGATCTCAAAACACTTCAGCGCTTACACTCCCTCATTTGACAAGGCTTTCGTATATAGATGTTGTGGGTATTTCCATGGGTAGTTTTATGAGCCTGGTGATAGTTTGCCCATGATCTCAAAACATTTCAGCACTTACACTCCCTCATTTGCCCAGGCTTTCGTAGAGGTTGTGGGTATTTCCACGGGTAGTTTTATGAGCCTGGTGATAGTTTGCCCATGATCTTAAAACACTTCAGCGATTACACCCTCATCTGACCAGGTTTTCGTAGAGGTTGTGGGTATTTCCATGGGTAGTTTTATGAGCCTGGTGATAGTTTGCCCATGATCTTAAAACACTTCAGCGATTACACCCTCATTTGACCAGGCTTTCGTAGAGGTTGTGGGTATTTCCATGGGTAGTTTTATGAGCCTGGTGATAGTTTGCCAATGATCTCAAAACATTTCAGCGCTTACACCCTCAACTGACCAGGCTTTCGTAGAGGTTGTGGGTATTTCCATGGATAGTTTTATGAGCCTGGTGATAGTTTGCCCATGATCTCAAAACACTTCAGCGCTTACCTCATTTGATCAGGCTTTCATAGAAGTTGTGGGTATTTCCATGGGTAGTTTTATGAGCCTGGTGATAGTTTGCCCATGATCTCAAACACTTCAGCGATTACACTCCCTCATTTGACCAGGCTTTCGTAGAGGTTGTGGGTATTTCCATGGGTAGTTTTATAAGCCTGGTGATAGTTTGCCCATGATCTCAAAACATTTCAGCGCTTACACTCCCTTATCTGACCAGGCTTTCGTAGAGGTTGTGGGTATTTCCTTGGGTAGTTTTATGAGCCTGGTGATAGTTTGCCAATGATCTCAAACACTTCAGCGCTTACACTCCCTCATTTCCCCAGGCTTTCGTAGAGGTTGTGGGTATTTCCATGGGTAGTTTTATGAGCCTGGTGATAGTTTGCCCATGATCTCAAAACACTTCAGCGCTTATACACCCTCATCTGACCAGGCTTTCGTAGAGGTTGTGGGTATTTCCATGGGTAGTTTTATGAGCCTGGTGATAGTTTGCCAATGATCTCAAAACATTTCAGCGCTTACACCCTCAACTGACCAGGCTTTCGTAGAGGTTGTGGGTATTTCCATGGTGATAGTTTGCCCATGATCTCAAAACACTTCAGCGCTTACACCCCTATTTCACCAGGCTTTCGTAGAGGTTGTGGGCATTTCCATGGGTAGATTTATGAGCCTGGTGATAGTTTGATAAAGCTTCTGCACGTTGAATGTGAAAACAGTCTTGAGGGCCCGACTAATCTCCTTTGAGGCCTCGGGAAATACTTGGTGAGAAAGGCGAAAGCGTTTGAAAGTAAGTTCCTAACCTCCTCCTCTTGGTCAGTCAAGCGCTTGGTGATTCACAGCTCCCTTCCTTCCCCTTCCTGGTTCGTGTGAGGCGGAGAGAGACGCGAAAACTTTCATCATTCCCTTCCTCCGTCCATCCCTATATACGCTTTTTGTTTAGCGGAAGGGAAACGGGACGGACGCACTTACCCGCTTTCCTGCCTCCGTTTCTCCTACCCCTTCCTGTTTAACGTGAGGGAAATGGAAGGGAGAAGTGCTTGCATTCCTTTATTCCTTCCTTCCCCTTTCTTATTTAACGTATGGGAAAAGGGACAGAGGGAGGGAAACCCACTTACTATCTGCCTTCGACCCTATTTTCCTTTCTTTTTAACGTGATGGAAAGGGGAGGGAGACATGCTTACCTTCCTTCATTCCTTCATTCTCCTTTCTTGTTCCCTGTTCTTATGTTCTTATGTAAGGGAAAGGGGAGGGAGACGCGCTGATTGACACTAACAACACCCACCCCCTGTCTTTTTCCTTCCTCCCTGCTCCCCACTCCTGCTACCATTGATTTTGTCTGCCCAGGTACACGAAACTCAAACGGTAACATAATTAATTGTCGATGCAGTGTGCTCAAAATTTGTAGCAATGATCTGTGTTTCTTCCTTCTGAAATTGTGAGAACTTTTCTTTTTTCTTTCCCTCACATCTCTCTCTCTCTCTCTCTCTCTCTCTCTCTCTCTCTCTCTCTCTCTCTCTCTCTCTCTCTCTCTCTCTCTCTCTCTCAATCTAAACGCAATAATCATACGCACTTACCTCATCACACACACACACACACACACACACACAGACACACACACACACAGGAAGCCACATCAAAATAATAATATCACAAAAACAGACAATATAATACACAGGAACAGCTTACCCTTACAATATTGGTAGTAATAGTATCATTATTATTTTTATTTTGCTGATGTAATTACTCAGTCTCACTCTCCTTTCTCTCCCTCCCTCCCCACAGCTCCTCCAGCCCAACCCCTTGCCCCCTTAGCTCCCTGCCCTGTTCCACCTCCTCTCCAGCTCGCCCCCCTCCCCAGCCCCGCCCCGCCTCAGAGAAAACGGAAGGATTTACCCCAGACTAAAGAAGAGGTGCGAGGCCGCTGTTAAGTTTTCTGTACTCATAAATGTTTATAAGTTTTGTCTTGTTTGATTATTCATTTACAAGAAGGTCTCATCCCTCCCCCCCCCCCCCCTCTCTCTCTCTCTCTCTCTCTCTCTCTCTCTGAAAAAAAGTCAATATGTGAAATGAAACTCAATAGAGGATATATGATACTTTATTGAATCTATTATATTACACAACACAGACGCTTCTTCTTTTTTTTTTTATAGCAGAGAAGACAGTGCAAGGGCGTAAAAAAAGAAAACAATAATGAAAAAAAAAGAAAAAAGAAAAAGCCCGCTACTTACTGCTCCTGAATAGAGAGGTGTCACTAAAATCTTAACAACATAACATAAGAACATAAGAACATAAGAACGCAGGAGTCTACAAGAGGCCAGTAGGCCTGTACGAGGCAGCTCCTTTGACCCTAAGCTCCCGTGTATCTAACCCCACCTAATATCGCTGTCCATGAATTTATCTAGTCTATTTTTGAATGTGACAATTGTATTGGCACTCACCACATGACTGCTAAGCCTATTCCACTCATCCACCACCCTGTTAGTAAACCAATTTTTGCCTATGTCCCTGTTGAATCTGAATTTATCCAGTTTAAACCCGTTACTTCGTGTCCTACCCGGTTCTCTTACCAACAAAACCTTATGAATGTCTCCCTTATT
Organism: Eriocheir sinensis; assembly: GCF_024679095.1. Taxonomy (NCBI): domain Eukaryota; kingdom Metazoa; phylum Arthropoda; class Malacostraca; order Decapoda; family Varunidae; genus Eriocheir; species Eriocheir sinensis. The sequence goes on from NC_066570.1 coordinate 6,120,543, forward strand.
AAAGCCCTTCATCCATTTATAAACCTCGATCATGTCTCCACGCACCCTTCACCTTTCTAGAGAATGCAAGTTTAACTGTTTGAGTCTTTCCTCGTATGGCAAGTTTCTCAACCCCTGAATCATCTTAGTCATCCTCCTCTGCACCGATTCCAACATTTTGATATCCATTCTATAGTAAGGTGACCAGAACTGAACCGCATAGTCAAGATGAGGTCTAACTAAAGCTAAATATAGTTTGAGGAAGACTTCGGGGCTTCTGTTGCTTACGCTCACATCACTGGAGACGCATGATACACCCCCGTAGAAGGTACAGGTAAGATAACGGCAGTAAAGGGGAGGCCAAGGAAGCGTCAGGTGTTCGATTAATACACGGCGTGAACACCTGAACGAGAAAGGAAGAAAACCAGACTCGCGATGTGACTAATAACGACTAATGATATATACTGCAGATACCTGACTGGGAAGAGAAAGGAAAGCAGACGGAAGAGATTGAAAACGAAGGGGGAGCAAAAATTTCATCACTGCACAAACACCTGAGTAATCGGTGAAGGAAACCACACCTCTTCAACTTAACCCCCCCCCCTCTCTCTCTCTCTCTCTCTCTCTCTCTCTCTCTCTCTCTCTCTCTCTCTAACGTGGACACCTGGCAGGAAAGGGAAGGGAAACCAGACTGAATGGATGGAAAGATACGAGAGAGCAAGTTCCATTACTACGCGAGCACCTGAGAGCGGGGAGGGAGAGGGGGGGAGGTAGGGGAGCCCGTGAGACTTGTTGCGGTGGTGTCGGGTCACGTGGGACGATGGCGCCTTCAGCTCCGCGGCCGCAGCAGGTGGGCGGCTCGTGCGACGCTCCACCACCACCGCCACCAGGCATGCACGTGTGTGTGTGTGCCGGGGCGGTGAGCGCAACAGCCGCACGAGGAGGAGGGAGGAAGGAAGAGGTAGGGAGGAGGGAGGAAGGAAGAGGTAGGGAGGAGGGAGGAGACAAGAGAAAGTTCGTCACATGGCCACCGTGGTCCGCCGCGCCGCCCCGAAGCCACACCTCGCAACAGGGGGTCATAAACTGCCTCTATTCTCACGCCAGCACCACGCCCCCGCCCGCCACAAGCCCCCCGCCGCCGCCCCCCCGTCCCCCGCCCCCACCCCGCGCCGGTCACGTTCACAGCGAGACTTCGCTCCCATGCCGCCCGTGCCGTTGGGGAGCAGCTTGGCGCCACGCGGGGGAGGGAGCGGCCCTGCACAGTATTACGCACCTTCCCTCCGCCCTCTCCTTCCTGTCCAGCGGGAGGGGGGAGGAGGACGGGGAAGCGGAAGGGGAGGGAGAGGATGAGGATGAGGAAGGGGAGGGGGAGGATGAAGAACGGGAAGGGGAAGGGGAGGGGCATTACATACTGTCATTACCACCCTTCCTTTTCCTGTCCAGCGTGAAGGGAGAAAAAGGGAAGGGGAGGGAGAGGGTGAGGAAAGGGGAAGGGGTAGAATATGCTCTTTTTTTTTTTACAACAAAGGAAACAGCTCAAGGGCACAAAAAAAGGAAACAATAATAAAAAAAGCCCGCTACTCGCTGCTCCTAAAACAAAAAATCAAAAGAGGTGGCCGAAAGAGAGGTCAATTTCGGGAGGAGAGGCGTTCATGCTCACAACGACACCCACTTCCATCCTCCCTTTTCCCCCTTTCCTGTTTGACGTGAGGGGGAGGAAGGGAAAAGGGGAGGGAGGCCCAGACACAAATACGCACATAAGAAAATAAGAACAAATAAACAAATAGAACAAATAAGAAGGAACAAATATTTAGGAGCAGCGAGTAGCGGGCTTTTTTTTTATTATTGTTTCCTTTTTTCTGCCCTTGAGCTGTCTCCATTCACCCCTTCCTTCCCTTTCCTGCTTGGGGTGATGGGGAGGAAACGGGAATAGGGAGAGAAAGGGAATGGGGAGGAGGGCACGTATTGACACCTCCCTCCCTCCCTCCTTGCTTAACGTGAGAATGAGGGGAAGGGGGGGGAGGGTGAGGGAGCTTACTGACTTAATACACGCTTCCTTTCTTCTCTCTTCCTCCACCCTCCCTGCTTACGTGAGGGAGGGGGGAGGGGGGAGGATGGAGTCACGCATACTCGCATTATTACGCATTCTTAGGAGCATTGAGTAGCGGGCATTTTTTTCAACATTTGTTATTTTTTTTATGCCCTTGAATTTGACTCTTCTGCTGTAAAAAACAAACAAACAAACAAAAAAAAACATCCCTCCTCTTGAGCCTGCTTGATGCAAAGGGGGAGGGAGTCTGCTGACCATCCCCTTCCTTCACCTCCTTCCCTTTCATTGTCTCCCTTGCCAATCCCTTGTCCCCTTCCCTTCAACCCTCATCCTTCGCCTTTGCTGTCCTTCATCTTCCACCTTTGATTGGATAGTTAGTGTAGCTTGTCACAAACAGCCTCGTCAGGACCATCACGTCTGCTGTTGTTTGTTCTTCCTTTGTGTTTCCTTTGTGTTTCTCCCTGATTTCCCTTCCTAAATTCACTATCTTCCCCTTCCTTCCTTCCTTCACTATCTCCCTCTTTCTCCCACTACTCATCCCTTCCTTCAGTTACTATCTATTTTCCTTATCACATTCTCTATTTCCTTATTTTTTTATTCCTTTTTCTGTTTTTCCCTTCCTAAATTCACTATCTTCCCCTTTCTTCCTTCCTTCACTATCTCCCTCTGTCTCCCATTACTCATCCCTTCCTTCTTATCACATTCTCCATTTCTTTATTTTTTTCGATTCCTTTTCTGACTCATCTCTACTCACCTTCCTTACCCCCTCTTTCATTCACTATATTCAACCTGACTCACTCTACCCGTCACCTTTCTTTCTTATTTTCTCTATCATTCTTCATTTCTTCCCTTATCGCGTTCCCTTCTCCTTTCTCCTCTCATCACCCACTTCTTGCCCCTGCTTCGCCTCCCTTCTCCTGGCGCCCCTCCTACGCAACTTCCTTTCTCCTTCCCTCTCCTTCCCTCGACCCCGCTCCATGCAGTTAGCCCCTCCTCCCCACCCTGCCCTACCTACCAGCCAACTCCGATACCCTACTCACGCACGCACGCACGCCCTTCTCTCTCTCTCTCTCTGGATCAAGAAACAAAGGAAGAAAAGCTGATAAAATATAAAGAGATAGTGAGCAAAAACCTGCGTCAACGGAGAGAGAGAGAGAGAGAGAGAGAGAGAGAGAGAGAGAGAGAGAGAGAGAATCACGCACGCGACCCGCCGCCTCCTCCACCACCACCTCCCGCCCCCACCTCCAGCTGACCCCTCCCATCCCGAGCAGGCGGTCAAGTGTCTTCACGGAGCGGCAGAGTGAGTGGCTGGGGGCGTCGGCGAGCGGGCGTGGCTGGTGAAGGAGGCGTGGGTGGGGGCGGGCCAGGGTGGTGACGGCGTTACGAGCCCCAACAGGAGGTCATAAGAGCGGAGCGTCACGCGGCAGGCGGGGCAAGGTCGACCAGGAAAGTGCGCGCTCTTTCGACAGAGTAACATAAAGAGCGAGGCTGCAAGCTTCCCGGTGAGGCGAGGCGCGTGAGGAAAGGAGGAGACTCGCGCGCCGCTCTCTCCCTCCCTCCCGTCCTCTCCTCTAGGCCACTCACCCACCAGCCCCAGCCACCTCCCACGCCAGGCCCCCACCAACCCGTCTCGTCCCTGCCTCTCGCCTTCCCTCCCTTCTCTGCCTCCCTACCCAACCGCCTCCCACGCCAGGCCCCCACCAACCCGTCTCTTCCTCTACCTCCCTACCCAGCCACCTCCCACGCTAAGGCCCCACCAACCCACGTCTTCCCTGCCTCTCCCCTTCCCTCCCTTCTCTGCCTCCCTACCCAGCCACCTCCCACGCCAGGCCCCCACCAACCCGTCTCTTCCTCTACCTCCCTACCCAGCCACCTCCCACGCCAGAGCCCCGCCAACCCATGTCTTCCCTGCCTCTCCCCTTCCCTCCCTTCTCTACCTCCCTACCCAACCGCCTCCCACGCTAGAGCCCCACCAACCCACGTCTTCCCCGCCTCTTTCCTTCCCTCCCTACCCTACCACCTCCAACGCCAGTCCCCCGTCAACCTATCTCTTCCCTGCCCCTACCCTTCCTCCCTGCCCAACGCCCTCTACCTCTCCCTCTCGTTCCACCTCCCAGGACAACGCCTCACCCTCCAATCTCCTCCCGCCCGCCCCGCCCATCCCTACAGCCGCCTTTCCTGCCGAGCCCGCCACGCACGTTTCTCCCTACATTGTTCTCTCCGCGGGCTACCTTGTGTTGCCGTGTGCATTCTCTCCCTCATGACGCTACAAGCACGGACCTTTTTTTCTTGTTCTTGATTTTGTTGTTGTAATAGTTCTTTTTTTTCTGTCGCCCTGTCGTTTGCACTCCACTTTGCCCTGTCACTATATCGCTAATACTTTCTTCAGTAATACCGTCGTTTATGTTGTTGCTACTGATGTCGTGTCATATTATCCTTCACATACTATTATCTTTTCTTAACTATCCTCTATTACAGCGAACATCTACGTAGTGCACACAACCATACAGCCTTCGTTCTTGCTTTCATTATTTTTCTCTGCACGTTCTCCTTCCATTTCGTCTCGCCTTTCCTCATACAGAACAAGCGCTAAGGCCAGACCCTGACCTTGTGTAGTCTCGGTGCGGTCTGAAATGGACTTGTGTAATACTCCACAATCATTATCTTATCTTTTCACTTCCTTCACTTCAACGGCTGGGCTCCGGATTCTTCCCCTCTTTCGGCCACCTCTTTAGATTCTTTTTGTGAGCAGCGAGTAGCGGGCTTTTTTTTAAATGATTGTTTACTTTTTTTGTGTGCCCTTGAGCTGTGTCCTTTGTTGTAAAAAAATATATATAATTCCTTATTTACGCCTTCATCACAGATATTTTTCACTGCTTTCAAGTCTGTTTACTTTGCCTTCCCAGCTTTTCTTAATTCTCCTTTCTGTCATTTGGTAGGTCAACGCATTCAACGCCCCTGTCCATACTGTCCACTCACGCTGCCAAACTTTGAACACTTTCACATCGCCAACCAATCAGACAGTGCCTCGTATCATAAGAACATAAGGAGACTGCAAGAGGCCGAGTGGCTTACACAGGGCAGCTTCAGAATCTCACCCTCCCCCACTACTCCAATGAATCCCTTGATAGCCTTTCTGAATTTTGCTTTGACTCTCATTCGACCGGCTTAATCGCTGCACTACACTACCACCTGTTATACTCTTCCATGTAGCCATCCAGTCCACTCTTAAAACAAGCTATCGTCCCTGCACTCACTATGTAATTGCTGAGTCTATTCCATTCCCCCTCCTTGTGTTCCTTCACCACCCGGCTCTCCCAGTACTGCCACTTTTATCACCAATCTCCTCTCCCATATTCCCTGCCTTCACCATTCTCTCTGTTCGCCTAAACTCACCCGTACCTTCTCTTTCGTTCCTGCTTTTTTAATTACATCACCAAGCAGTCACAAACACTCAAAATGGTGCCTCGTCATCACCAATATCCTCTCCTACTTCCTGCCTTAACCATTCTCTCTGTTGGCCTAATCTCACCCTTACCTTCTTTTTCGTTCCTCCTTCACCTTACGACCCTGCTCGACACATCACCAAGCAATCACAAACACTCAAAAAGGTGCCTCGTCTTCATCAGTATCCTCTCCTACTTCCTGCCTTAACCATTCTCTCTGTTGGCCTAATCTCACCCTTATCTTCTTTTCCGTTCCTCCTTCACCTCACGACCCTGCTCGACACATCACCAAGCAATCACAAACACTCAAAAAGGTGCCTCGTCATCACCAGTATCCTCTCCTACTTCCTGCCTTAACCATTCTCTCTGTTGGCCTAATCTCACCCTTATCTTCTTTTCCGTTCCTCCTCACCTCACTACCCTACACACCACCTTCACATCAAGCAATCACAAACACTCAAAATGGTGCCTCGTCATCACCAGTATCCTCTCCTGCTTCCTGCTTTCACCATTCTACTGTGCCTAAACTCACCCTTACCGCCTTTCTCTCGTTCCTCCTCACCTCACTCCCCTGCACACCACCTTCACGTCAAGCAAACTCGATGCCTCTTATCACCGCCCTGCGTCATGTCCTTCGCCTGTCCTCTGTCGCGCCCCCACCCGTTCACACTCACCATTGTCTCACGCCATCCTTGTCCTCACACTAGCCCTCGCCTCACACTGCCCACGTATAGACATAACCGGTAACCCTCAACACCAAAATCAGACACACCCAGACACCCCACAGACATAACAGTAACCCGCAACACCTAAAACAGACACACCCAGACACCCCACAAGGAAGTTAGGTTAGGTCTGTTTGGACTACACTCTCGCCCCTCACACTACCCAAGGAAAATCAACAGAACTCCGCATTTTATACAGCCACATCTTGACATCCACTTCTTAGTCCACCGCTAAGCCGGACACCAAGGTTACATAAATAGAAATGCCATTAGTTTGATTAACACCACCGCTGGCGTCACAGGAATTCGACAACACGTCCGCCAACTCTTAGTCAATCACACTCGCTTCACTACATTATCTTCTACTACCTTCTACTTTCAAGAGGAGGGTATCACGACACCTCTCCTCCCGAAATTGACCTCTCTTTTTGGCCACTCCTTTGACCTCTATTCAGGAACAGTAAGTAGCGGGCTTTTTTTATATTTTTCTTTACGCCCTTGAACTGTCTCCTTAGCTGTAAAAAAAAAAGAAAAAGTGTCGAGTTTAACACCACCGCTGGCGTCACAGGAATCAGACAACACATCCGCCAACTATTAGTCAATCACACACGTTCCACTACACTATCTTCGACTACCAAGTGTTGAGTGCTTGCAGCCACACCAGCTATCAGGCACCAGCACACTGACTCCCTGACTGTCCCGCCTCCACACACGCACTGGGACTCTGGGACTGGGAGTAGCCAGGCACGCCCTACTACGCAGTTAAGGACAAAGCAAAGGTCGTGATCGAGTTGTGTAACGTCGATAAACGGAGTTATCTCAAAGCCAGCGGCGAGGAGCTTCGGGCTGGCTGGCTGTTGTCTGTGTGCATGACGGGCAGGAGGGTGTGTGCATGCAAGATCAGATCCACCACACACCACGACACACCACACCACCGCCCGCTGCCCGCCCCTGCCCTCAGTACAGCGCTCGTCCCTTGCCAGCGTAAACCACTCCATCGTATTACTGAACTTTTCTCGCTGATTTCACGGATATTAAGTTGGTGAAAAAGTCGCGTTGTGCAGTCCTTGTAACACTTACGACACCGCTTACATATCATTGAGTCATTATAAGTTTGAGTTGATGGGAGGGATTTTCCACTCGGTGATTTGCCCTCGAGGCCTTGAAGCGGGCCAGCGTTGTGCCCACGCTGCCACATCACGCTGCCGCTACACTTATCACTAGTTGCGCAAGTGACTCATCTCGCCTCATGCCAGCTGTTCCTATGCCTCTCTATCCCGTCCTGCAGCGAGGGATTCCTGCTCCGCCGCGCCCCAGCGATGAGAGCACGCCCGTGTCGGGGAGGCGTCCCGTGTCCGCGTGCCAGGGCGGGCGGCGAGGCACGTGTAGCGTTGGCGGCGGCGGGGACCTCACCAGAACAGCCGCCACCATGCAGCCTAACCCGCCCTCAGGTGCCCGCTGCCTCCAGCCTCCTGGCATTTGATCATTGATGATTTGAGCCTCAACGGCGCTCTAACGCTAACGCATCCCACGACAAAGTAAAGAGCCAACACAGAGAGCAGCCTCGCTGTGTGTTCAGCCTGCGGCAAGCTACCGGGACCTCACAGGAAAAACTAGGATAAACTTTGGCACTCGCCGCCTTCCGTGACTGGGTCTCCTCTTTATCATAATATTTTCCTGATCCTGCAAGCCTTCCAGATGCGCAGGCTGAGTTTTTGACGGTTAGTAACACTCCAAGCATTCAATGACAAGTGTGACGGATCATATCAAAGCAGTGATGGGTGACATCCTTCCGTAGGCTGGAGACACATGGCAGCCTTATTATCATCGTCTTTCTCCTTCACCTCCTTCGCTCGGATCTCGCGCCAAGTAGTCCGTCCGCAGCCGTACCTAACGCCTACAGCACCAACAGGAAATCATACCCGGGGACGCTAAACTGTATACGCGCAAGCCACCTTCACCTCAGCTACTTTATGGAGCATACGGCCTATCCGTCACCCAGGGTAGACCTCCAGGCGGGCAGGGAGTGTCTTGAAAAGCAATAAAACGCACTCAGACCCTTGCAGCGGCTATGATCGAGCTAATAAGTGGTAAAAGAAGGGGGCCACTCGTGGATAATGTGTGACTACCTCATGGCAACACTCGCACGTGATGGCTGCACAAGTGGTGATCAATATTACACTTCCAAGTCTCTTTCCTTTACTAATATATCCGCCACGACATAAACCCTCTTGAAACATGGGTCGTAGGAAGTGGATAGAGGTGGCATACTACCTTCACCGGCAAACATGGCCTTCAACATAAGCATAATCAAGAAATGAAAAAAGAAAACGTGGCAACATCCTGAATCTATTTTTACATGCAGGAGGTGATGGGGGAGAGGAGCGGGCCGGCGGGCAGGCAGCCATATTTATTAGTGAAGTTAAGAACCGAGCGATCAGGCGGGGAAAAGAATCTCGAGTGCAAGGGCTGAGTAAATAAATGATATCACATGGAGTAGAGAGAGAGTCCGAGCTGGGGAGTGAGGAGATTCGATCGGTGCGGCGGGCGCGAGGACCAGAGAGAGGGAGGAGTGCAGAGAATGGCTATAGGGCGGGAACAAAGAGACAGAAAGATGGGCCACCACCGCTACAATCGGCACCATGAAGCTCACGCGGCAGCTATCAATCACTGTCTACATCAGCAGCCAGCAGGGTTCCATCTCAGCAGCCCAGAGCGACAGAACAACATAAGGTGCCATTGTTGTCACGGGGTGGAGTGGGCGCGCGTAACCAGCCCCGTTCTCCCCGCCAAATCAAAAGTTTTCTTTGGTTAATTTCCCTTGTTTCTCCCTATCACCTCCTCTATCGGTAGTTCGCAGTGTGTGGATCTGATTTGCTCTTCAGTGAATCATCGTCCTCAGTGATGCATATAGTGAAACTCCGCGCAGAGAATCCAGAATGAACGTTATAAGGTGAATGATGATGAGGGAGTTTCGTGGGGGACTACAGCAAATCAAAACACAGTGCCTTCTGTCTATTTCCCGGACGCGTTTGACAAGTCTTTCTTTACTTCCATGACAAAAATACAAGAAAACACTCCTTAGATGTTCTTAAAATCATGCATTTCCCTATTAGCTTTAGTTTCATGGTCTACCACACCCCAGATTAAGAATAAAGCCCACCAATCTAATATTCACTCTACCCTTTAAAAACCCAGCTGTGAGGACGTGCTGTCAGTCAGAATAACATTAGCCAAACACTGAGGACGAGCGCAAACAGAGAGGGGAACACTGAACAAGAACAGGTGAGTGACAGCCACGAGGAAAGAAAGTAAACGTGACGGGGAGGAGGGGATAGTGGGCGGGAGGGACGGAGGACGGGGAGGTGAGGGAGGGAGGAAGGGCGTAGCACGGTGAGGTAACAGAGGAGGGGGCTCGGAGGGAAGGGAGGTACAGAGAACGAGGGTGATGGAGGGGCGATGGGTGTGAGAGAGGGACGGAGGTGAGGCCGGTGGGAATTGAAGAGCAGAGGGAGAGAGAGGCACGGAGGTGAGACAGGAGGGAGGGACGACTGGAGGCAAGGGAGTGGGGGAGGGACGGTGGCCAGGCAAGAGGGACGAATCTCCTCTACCCGTGACGCCTCAGTGAGCACGCCGCGGACTCCAGGGAGCGAGCAGGCAGGATAGGCTCAACAGCTGATCATAAGGTCCTTAAAAACGTGAAGGTCCAGGACAACACACCGCCTGGGAGACCTTGAAGCCGAGACGAACAGGAAGGCGGGGGCGGGTGCGGCGGGCGGAGCGGGGCTGTGAAGGTGAGTTGCGTGAGCCTGGCCTTGTCACCACTCGCCTCGACCCTGAAGCTCATAGTCAGGAAGTCTCAGCGTCTGTGTATCAGCGAAATTCCCTTCCCTTGTCCTTCCCACCATGCTAAGGGACACGAGGCTACAAGGACACGAAGGATGAAGCGTGTGGTGATATGTTCCTCAGGTGCTGGCGTGTAGCTATGTAGCATCGTCCTGTCCTCTGTGTGGTGACGGTGAGGGTATTTCAGCCAATCATAGTCCGCGGCAGCCATAGTGAGTCACCCATGAGTTACTTTTTGGCCAGTGGAGGCGGCGGCGGTGGTGGTGGTGGTGGACCCGAGTTCGTTGCTCACGGCGCGAAAATGCGTACCAACGTCACCCTCGCCTGAGTGTGCGGGCGTTCTCTTTAGCAGCGAGGTCTTATGATAGCCTGTTTAGCATAAATACGAGATCAACCTGTTACCGATCGTAGGCACTAACCTCATTAGCATAACAATAGCAGATTCCTTGACCTGTATTCATCTAGACGACACCAGACCAACAGGATAACATAAAGCCTGTGCAGATGTCTGGTTGTGGGGCGCGTTTTCTCTCACGCCGGGAAGAGAGAATGAACGCTCTTTTTCGGGGGATACTCGACAATACATGCAAGCCTTATCACCGTGCAGTATCTTCAAAGAGAGGACGTTGTTTATATTTTGCTACTGAGGCAAGACGACATCCAGTTCCCTCCTGAATAAGACAATAAGGCAATAATCAATACTTTAAAGGTCTGCTGTGATCTCCATTGGCTCCTGGTGTGAATAGAGCTTGTGTAATAGTAGGACTAAGTTATGTTACTGCCTCCACGAATTCACGGGGGGAGGATGGAGGGGGGAGGTTGACAAAGAACCGTTTTAACGCTATTGATTAAAATATACCTCAAACTCAAATCAAAGGGAAAAAGGTAAACGGTGAGTGACTATTAGCGAGTTTTAAATAATATTGATTCACAGTTGTCTTATCTAGCAAGGACGTACAAGGGAAGAAAACACTAATAAATAGGAGGAATGTATAACGAAATCCTACAGCAAGAGGCAATAATGCAGAGAGAGAGAGAGAGAGAGAGAGAGAGAGAGAGAGAGAGAGAGACTCGCCGAACACCTACATAATGCAAGACAATGACCTCGAGACGTACACAGGCAGGGAGGACGGAATGTGTGTGTGTGTGTGTGTGTGTGTGTGTGTGTGTGTGTGTCAAGCCATGGAAGAAGATAAGATAAAGATTACACACACACACACACACACACACACACACACACACACACATTAGAGGGCAGGGAAGAGAGGGATCAAATCTCTCTCTCTCTCTCTCTCTCTCTCTCTCTCTCTCTCTCTCTCTCTCTCTCTCTCTCTCTCTCTCTCTCTCTTCTTTTTCTTTCTTAATTTTACATCTTACATATTGAAATTGAATACATATATGTCGATGTGCACTCTCTCTCTCTCTCTCTCTCTCTCTCTCTCTCTCTCTCTCTCTCTCTCTCTCTCTCTCTCTCTCTCTCTCTCTCTCTCTCTCTCTCTCGAACGCGTCCTGGGCAAGGGAGGCGACAAGGTGAGAGCCGGAGGAAGACACTCGTTGGAAGGTGAACTGAAGGACGTCTGGAGGTGGGCGAAGGTGTGTGAAGGTGACAGAAGGAGGAGGAGGAGGAGGAGAGGGGAGCAATAGTACACAAGACTGCCTGACCCGAGCGCCACTGTGTCTGGGTGAGCGGGTTCAGGTAGAAGGCCATGGTTCAGGTGTGCACAGGTACGAAAGGCGGTATTGATTGCTGTGTCTGTGTTTGTGAGATTTTTTTGTTTTTTACAGTAGAGAAACAACTTAAGGTCAAAAATGGACAAGGCCAAAAAAGTCCGCTATGCACTGCTCCTAAAGTGTTCTCGTTAGGTAAATAAAGTCGCTCGTTTACGCTGATATAAATAAAAAGGGAAATGCCACTCGTTTTTGCGCCCCATTTCGCTTTTCTTTGGTTAATTTACAGCGGTACCCGAAGTGCTTTATTATTATTATTGTTGTTATTATTATTATTATTATTATTATTATTATTATTATTATTATTATTATTATTATCATTGCTATCAGTGATTATAAGTTCATTGTGCTAGTGATTACAAGCTCTACGTTATTATGCAGTCATTCTTGCATTATTATTATTATTGTTATTATTAGTATTATTATGATTATTATTTTTACTATTATCATTATTATTATCATTATCATTATTATCCTTTCTTGTCTCGATATAAAGGTGCAACAAATCCTCGCGTCGCCATGTGTCTCCTGAAACAGTACTGAGAGAGAGGCGCAGCGATGGCCACCCTGGGGAAGCTTGTCGGGGCGCATATTTCCAATCTCCCTGTGGGTCGGCTGTAGCTTCGAAACTAACCACGGGGTGTTCTAGAAAATACTCTCCTTGTGATTCCCACTCAAAATTACTAAACTCGGGAGCGGAGACGGGCCAAATTTGTGGCTTTAGCGACGGGCCAAATTTGTGGTTTTAAATTGACTGCAACTAAACCTACCCTAACCTAACCTAACCTGACTTGTTCGAGAGTGGGCGCAACATAACCGCACAGAGAAGGGATACACGCTGCCGGGGCCGAGAGTGGAAGGAACCAACCTGCCGCGTGAGGACAGGTGATGGGAAAGGCACACAAGGAGCCCCAGCCTCACACATATGATCATTTCAGCTCCAACACAACCGGCATCATCTGTTCTCTTCTCGTTCTTGCCCCATCCTGACATTATCTCAGCCCCAGCAGCATCATCAGCACCAAGCATCCAAAACTTTACTCCAATTCTTGCCCCAGCCTCACACATCCAATCATCTTAGCTCCAACAGCATCATCAGCACCAAGCATCCAAAACTTTACTCAAATTCTTGCCCCAGCCTCACAAATGTTATCATCTCAGCTCCAATAGCATCATCAGCACCAAGCATCCAAAACTTTACTCCAATTCTTGCCCCAGCCTCACACATGTCATCATCTCAGCCCCAGCAGCAGTGTTATCATCATACAAACTTTAGTCTAGTCTAGTGTAAATAACGAACACCTCCACGACCCAGACGAGAAGGAATAGACAGCATAACAGGAAACTACTTCAGTCCACTTCCTTTCACAACTCCTTCACACACCTACACACACATCTATTCCTACCATCCTCCCTCAGGTTCCTCTAACTCGACAACGTTATGGAAGACCTGAGGGAACGGAGAAGCCGGGCTGATGTGATATGGCATGAGGCGAGAGGAAAGCTTGAGGGAGTGTATGGACGGTGTTCGGACAGACTTGAGGGAAGTGAGATGAAAGCCAGACTCATGTATTATGGTATGCAACTAAAAGGAGAGGAATGACGTGAGGAAACAGAGAAGGAAGCCGGCGAGAAAATATGGTAAAGACTAAAAGAAGTGGAATGCCTGAGGGGGTGCGTGGACTGTGTTCGGAATGACGTGAGGGAACAGGGATGCAAGCTAAACTTATGTAATACGGTAAACGACTAAAATGAGATTACTAAATGAGAAAAATTAAATGGATATTGTTTTAAAAGTAACGAGATAGATGGGGTTTTTTCCTCCCCACTAGTCCCACATGACCGTCGAAAACCACAGTAGGGAGGAGATGGATGGTGGAATTCTGGAAGACTTAAGAGAGGGAAACGAATACATATTTGTTGTGTTTTATGGTATGAAGAGACAGTTTAAGAATTTGACTGTAAAAAAAAAAGTAAAAATGTCGCAACATACTGCTCGTAGAAATAAAATAGATAAGTACTAAAGAATTATATTATCAAATTAGTTATATACACCTGTAATGGATGTGAAAGTAGTATACAGGCCAGAAGATAAGGAAGAGCAGGCGATAAATGGACACTTTTTCTTTTTTCTTTTCTTTCTTCTTTCTTTTCTTTTTTTTTCTTTTTTTTTTTTTTTTTTACGTCTACGCCTATAGCGCCGGTGGGCTTGCTTGAGGGGCCTGGATGGTGTTCGACCCCGGCCCGTCATGGCGCAGGCAAGTGTTTATAGTGGCGCCATCTTCTCTTGGACTGCAGCAAGTTGGAGGAATGGACAAACGAGAGCTGAAGAATACTATATGGACGATCTGCCAAGGATGTGGAAGCAGTGTACAGCCCGGGAGAAGAAGTGGACAAACAGGTGATCAATAGACAATGTAGTGGAAGATTTTAAGAATGGATGGGCGAGAGATTCCATGGGTGTAGAGGCAGTAGAAGGAGAGGTTGACGGAGAGATGAATAAAGAACTACATAGATTATGGGAATGGGGTAAGGGCGTGGTGGAAGCGTATGTGTCTGGAGTAAAGGGAGATACATAAAGACACGGATGGACAGTATTACGAATGACTAAGGGAGGAAACTAAGGTCGGTATTATAAGATACTTTCGCTTCTCACATCAGCTATTTCTAAAGGTCAAAGAGGGGGTCAGTCGGGTTCTAATGAGTGTTTCTTGACGTTCACGGTACAGAGGAAGGATCACACTACCACCAGGGTCATTAAACTACTCCTGGAAATGCCCACAACTCCTACGAAAGCCTTGTCAGATATGTGTTCTTTGGCGGCGAAATGTCTTGCAATACGACCCTAAATGTGGAGGTGGTGGTGCATTATCTAAAACAGCAAAGGAGAGAAAGTGGAGGACAATGAAGACAGTGCTGAGGAGGTGGAATACAAGCTTCAAGTAAGGTACAGGGAATGATGGTATGGATGAACGATATTATGAAAGACTGGAGAGGGGGAGCTGGAGGCGGAGGGAGTAAAATAAAAAAAAATAAAAAAAGAGGACGGGGGAGCAGCAGCGACGTGGAAGAATATTATATAAACATGGAATAAAGAAAGAGGAAGGAGAGCATATGGGTGGACTGTGTTACTGAAGGTTAAGGAAGTTCGTGTGGAGCTGGATAAAGAGAACTAGAGGACGAAGAGTGGCAGCGAGTGGAGGAGTAGTAAACAAGCTTGAGGAAAAGGAGGAAGAACGAGGATATGGTTGTACAGTATTAAAAGGGCATAAGGAGTTAGAGGCAAAGGGGTTACATGGAAGGCAGATGTGAGGTAATGGGACTATCGACAAACACCCGGCACACTTAGAAAGCCGCCAAAGGGAATAGAAGGAAGGCAGTGGGGGTTAAAATGCCATTATAAGTTAAAGACAAAGGAGTTAAATGGCGGGCTTTTTTTTTTTTTCATGAGTAGCGGGCTTTTTTTTTTTCACATTTGTTACCTTTCTGTTATGCCCTTGAACTGACTCCTCTGCTGTAAAAAAAAAAAAAATGTAAGGTGGTAAGGCTGTCAATCAACCAGACTGCCTCATTTAAATGGTCGATGATCCAAACGCAACCACAAAAAAAAAAAAAAAAAAAAACACACACACACTTATACACGTGTTTGCTGATTGTATACAGGGATCAATTAAGCTTCGGCCAGGGTGTAAAAAGTGAAGCGGTTACTTGGAAAACATACAGGAAGGCAAGAATAAGGTCAAATAAAATTCCCTCATACCCTCCATAAAATACCCAACGGTAAAAAGGTTCGCGCCATGAAGGTCAGAAGGAAGTCAAATAAAATAGAATAAAGTTACATAAAAGTCTCTCATACCCCCAACAAATACCCGACAGTAAGAAGGTTCGCGCCATGAAGGTCGGAAGGAAGTCAAATAAAATGAAATAAAGTTACATAAAAGTCTCTCATACCCTCCAACAAATACCCGACAGTAAGAAGGTTCGCGCCATGAAGGTCAGAAGTCAAATAAAATAGAATAAAGTTACTTAAAAGTCTCTCATACCCCCCAACAAATACCCAACAGTAAGGGTCGTATGACAAGACATTTCGCCACCCAAGAACACATATTTGACAAGGCATTTCCAGGGGTAGTTTATGACCCTGGTGGTAGTTTGACCCTTCTTCTGTACCATGAACTTAAAGAAACACTCATTAGAACCCGACTGACCCCCTCTTTGACCTTTAGAAACAGCTGATGTGAGAACTGAGTGTCTTACAATATCGACCTAAGAGGGTTCGCGCCATGAAGGTCAGATGGAAGTCAAATAAAATGTGTTCAGGCTGCAACGTTCCAAGATTGTCGTACTCTGCTTCTTATGTTTCGCGATTTCCGACCCAAAACTGCCTTCATATATAGTTATCGTTTAAATGGTTAATTATTGGTGCTTCTGTAACGTGCAAGGTGACCTCCACGCACCATCGGAGTGCGAAGTATACAAAACTGAGACGGTAAACACTGACGGACGACATTCCTATAAGGTGGCGTGATCTATCTGTCGTGGGTTTTTCCATTGACAATTGTATGCCTAATTCGTGGTGATATTAAATAATAATAATACATTGATATCCTACTATAACACTTCTTGGCAACAGTTATGGGCCAGAAACCGGTAAATACGCGGCTCTGTGTACGATTATCTGGCAACCGTGTCAGGCTGTCAACTAACACTTAAGCCCTTGTCTTCGGATTTCCTACAAGAAGACATCACCAAGCTACAGGAATGGAACAAAAAGTGGCTGCTACAATTAAATGAAGAAAAATGTAAAGTCATGCATTTTGGGAGGGGATATCCAGCACACCAATACCACGTGGAAAGCACTCCACTATCCACCACAGATGCAGAGAAAGACCTGGGAGTGTATGTTACCAGGCTACCAGTGAAAGCCAAATACGTGCTAATCGCAGCGGACGGGTTAAATAGTCTCTTATGTACGTCGCCGCTCATCTCGTCACCTTGCAAGCCCTCATGTCATTAATTAGAAGAATATATAAAGTGTTCATGCTGTCCGTACTACCCACCAGCCTCCATGTGTGTCGGCACCCTCCCATCCGTCCCCTCAGCCGCCCCCTCTCGCTGGAACCACGTGCTCAGCGGGTCAACGAGCCGATGGAGGCCCCAGGCGGCGGCTCTCCCCTCGCTGTGACGTCACCACTCGCGGCCAATGAGATCGCAAACTCCCGCCTGGAAGCCATGACGTCACCAGCCGCAGCCAACCACAGCCTCCACGGCCGGCCTGGAACCCTGACGTCACCATTCCAAGCTGAGACAAAGTCAGGGTTTATCTCTGGAATGCAAGACGTCACGCGCTGCAGCCAATGAGAGTCAAGAATCGCTCCTGGAATGCGTGACGTCACTGATCACGCAGCCAACCAGCCACCTGGAACTTCCTGGAATTGTTCGTCACCAGGGCTGGAGCCAATCAGGGGGCAGGAAACAAGTCCCCGAGGCTGCGTCACGTGCCCCTCAGCCAATCACAGATGGCGAAAATTCTATGAATCGATTTTCTGGAACTGAGAACTGGAATCACGCTTGCCTACTTTCATTCCAGGATTGTCAAAAACATCCAACAGTGTAACATAAACGCCGGGGTGACGCCTGGCCCTCGGAACACAGAAAACGGGGACTTCCGAGGGGAGAAAGGTTGCCCAATGGAGCATTCTGTCGGCTGGCGCGGCTCTGCTCCTGCGATTCCTGGCCTGGCGCCGCAGCCCTCGCCTGGCGCCGCCACACTTGGCTGCCACGCACACGCACACACCTGCTCTCACACTCAAGTGCATGGGCAAAAATAAAAGTTTAAATCCCGAGGTGCGTGCAGGCGAGGGGTCGAGGAGCCGCGGCCGCCGGATATTGATTGGCAGCGCCACGCCCCCGAGCCGACCAATCGGCGCCGCCTTGCTTCCAGGACGGGGCTGCATATCGACCTGGGCCACTGGACGAGGTTGCCGCCGGCCGCCAGCCCCGCCACGCTGCTGAGGGCATGGGCACCAGGCACAGGCACCGGGCACGCGGGTCCTGGCCAGGGAGGGTGCCCAGGTGTCCCTTCGGCGTCAGGCACCACAAACAGACCCGTAGCGCCTTAACGGTACGCGAGAGACATGACGAACAACGAGGATTCTCTTCTCCTCAGATGCGTGGCCGCGTGTTCCGAGGGGAGAGGAGGAGAACGCCTCCCACCCTACCTCTGCCCCCGCTGCCACGTGGGAGAGGGGAAACGGAGGGGGCGGGTGGGGACAGGGAGGGATTGTTATGGAAGGTTACCATGACCTGGCGCGCTGGACGAGGCCTTGACACACTGACTGCTGTTACCTTGGTGCTCACGGCCAGGGACAAGTGAGCGAGGCCGCCAGGTGAGGGGAGGAGGAGGGAGAGGAGGAGGAGGCGCGGGAGGAGTGGGTGGAGGAGGAGGAGGAGGCGGGGGCGGCGGAAGGCGGGTGGAGGCCTAACATTAAGAGGAAGCATGTGTACTTATGTTGGCCTGTCAGCTCACTTCCTGAACTTATGAACCGGTCACTAAACCCGTTTCGAACCTGTTGCGGGGGCGCGGCGACCCCCGAGGCGCGGCCGAGGCGTCGCCGGCACACCGAGGGGAGCGACAGGAGGGCATAAGAGGGGAGGCGAGGGAGCCGCGGCGCCGGGGTCGTCCCTCCCTCAGCCCCTCTGTCCTTTAGCACTGGACTTTTTTTTTTCTTTTCCATTTCTGTTTTTTATGCTTTCTCTCTCTCCTTCATATACATTTTTTCTTTTTTAATTTTGTTTCTATTTTTTCTACGCCATGATTTTTTTTTTTTTGTTGCTATTACTGTTAATATTTTGTTTTCTATTCAGTTACTTTTTGTTTTCTTTTAATCCTTCGTAGTTTGACTCTCGTATACTTTCTTATTTTGCTTTTTTTTCTTATGTTTTTTTTTTCTACGATGATATGTTCCTGTTGTTGCTGCTGTTATTATTATTATTATTATTATTATTATTATTATTATTATTATTATTATTATTATTATCATCATCATTCGTCTCATCATCACTATTGTTGGTATTTCTATTTTCAAAACCATTTTATTCATCTGTGTATTTCATTTCCATACATATTTAATTATTGATCTATTCGTTTACTTGGTCAGTTAATTATTCGATACACTATTTACCGTCTTTTTAAGAACATAAGAACGTAAGGAGTCTGCAAGAGGCCGGTTGGGGGGGAATTAAGTTAGTTGTTTATTTCATTTATATTTGTTCGTCTCTTTGAGCGGGACAGGAAGTGATGACGACGATAGTGATAATGAAGAGCAACGATAATGACGACGATAGTGATAATGAAGAGCAACGATATTGACGACGATAGTTATAATGAAGAGCAACGATAATGAGAAAACAAAGAGGAGAAAAAAATATACATGATGCAAAAGAAAACGAGTTAAAAGAAGAAATTTGAAGGTTAAATGATGACGATAATGCTGCTGCTGTTGCTAAGGATGATGATGATGATGATGATGATGGAAAATATAAACTACATAAAACAAAAATGACATAATGAGAAAAGAAAGACGAAAGAAAAAAAATATAATGTAACAGAAAATGAAATAGAAAAATGAAAATAGAGAAGATTAAATGATGATGATGAAGTTGATGATAATGATGATGATGATGATGGAAAATAACTACTACATAAAACAAGGCTGATAATAGTTGTTACAAATAGAAAGAAAAACAAGACTGAAAGATATATGTACATTGATAAATTAGTAGACGAGTAAAGAGGTAAATTTATAGATACAAGAGAGAGAGAGAGAGAGAGAGAGAGAGAGAGAGAGAGAGAGAGAGAGAGAGAGAGAGAGTCACAAAACCCACAATATCTAGTAAGTAAAGAATATGAGAGAATGAGGAAAATGAATAAGAGAAAGATACAAGAAAAAAGAAAGGAAAAAGACAAACAAACGAGAAAAAGAATGAAGGAAAATGTATTACGTTGAAAGAAAAAAAAAAATAGAAAACTAAAGGTAAGGTATGTAAAGAACAAGAGGAAATATGTCAATAAAGATAAAAAAAGAACGAACAAGAACAGTAAAAAGAAACAATGCAGGTATATGAACCACTAATGATAGGTGGTGTGTATGTATGTGTGTGTGTGTCCAGCGCGGGAGGGCGTCTCGGCGTGGCCAGGTCGATGGCCGGTGGTGTCGGCGGCTGGCCGGGGTGGGCAGGGCAGGGCAGGGGCCAGGCTCGAGAGGCAGGTTGTCCCGTGCCTGCCAAAGGGGTGAATGGCAGTGGGCGGGGCCTTGATACAAGTGCCTCATAAGATGGGGTGTTGCCTCGCCCCCAGCGCTACAAGGCTGCTCCCGGCCCGCCCCAGCCCGCCCCAGGCACCCCAGGCTGACCCCCGGCCCGCCCTACCCCGCCCCAGGCATCCCCGGCTGACCCCCGGCCCGCCCCACCCCGCCCTCACCGCGTAAGCAAGGCCAGCGGGCGGGACAGCGATAAGGGGCCTGGCGGCGTCAGGGAGTGGCGGGGGGGCGGGGAGGGGCGATGGCATGATCTGCGGGATAATGATGATGGGTGGCCCGTGCACACCTGCAACACACACACACACACACACACACACACACACACACACACACACATATATATATATATATATATATATATATATATATATATATATATATATATATATATATATATATATATATATATATATATATGTTTGTGTGTGTGTGTGTGTGTGTGTGTGTGTCTCTCTCTCTCTCTCTCTCTCTCTCTCTCTCTCTCTCTCTCTCTCTCTCTCTCTCTCTCTCTCAGGGAATAATTGAATCTTATTTCCGTATTCCCTCTCCCTCTCTCTCTCTCTCTCTCTCTCTCTCTCTCTCTCTCTCTCTCTCTCTCTCTCTCTGATGGAGTATGCGAATCTTATTTCCGTATTCTCTCTCTCTCTCTCTCTCTCTCTCTCTCTCTCTCTCTCTCTCTCTCTCTCTCTCTCTCTCTCTCTCTCTCTTTCTAATGAGGTAATCGAATCTTACACACACACACACACACACACACACACACCAAAACATCACATTCACACCTCCTTACACACCTATCACAGCATCCCTCACTCCTACACACCCATCACCCTTCCACCCTCCACACCCCATACATTCCCTCACAGCACCTCCCTCGCTCCCCTACAACCCACCAATATCCCAACACCTCACCCCACGCACCCTCTGCCCACCCCCGCCCCTCGTCCCCCGCCGGTGTGGATATCAACAAATATTGATTGGCTCAAGGCCGGATATCTGTGGACCAACCTAACCTTTTGTATTGCTGTTAGGCTACTTCCTGTACCGAGGGAAACACGAGGCTGGCCGGGCCTGGGGAGCGGAAGCGGCGAGGGCAGGGAAACCTCGGACGGCCGCCAAGGAGGGGAAAGCCGAGGGATATAAAGAGTCAGTTTCCCCTTACTTACTAGGGAGAAAGGAAGGAAGGGAGAGAGGGAAGGCTGGGAGGGGAGGGAGGGAGGAGAGCGCTGCGTGGCCTCCATAGAAAACGGGTGAGGAGACTGGCCGATAGAAAACTGTGAACGTTGGTCAATATTCAAGGGGGACTGATGCAATCGGGTTCAAGTATCAAAACATCAAGAGTTCAATTTTAATGTCGGCCAAAGTGGGTTTTCATATGAGGTATTACGCGGTATTAGCAGCACGAACCCTTAT
This sequence comes from Eriocheir sinensis, assembly GCF_024679095.1. NCBI lineage: Eukaryota > Metazoa > Arthropoda > Malacostraca > Decapoda > Varunidae > Eriocheir > Eriocheir sinensis. The sequence goes on from NC_066570.1 coordinate 6,142,048, forward strand.
AAATGGCTTCAGCAGTAAAGTCTATGGGAGAAGACTTTTTGGGTCGTATTTTGAATCATTTCGTCGTCCAAGTTCACATAATTGGCAAGGCTTTCGTAGGAGTTGTGGGCATTTCCAGGGATAGTTTTATGACCCTGGTGGACCTAAAGAAACACTCATTAGAACCCGACTGACCTCCTCTTTAACTTACAGAAATAGTTGATGTGAGAAGTTAAAGTGTCTTATATTACCAGTCTTTCTCTCTGAGCGTCTGATAACTTCAAAATCTATGCCAACCGTCCAGTGTTAATAGTGCCGGGGATTACTGACGGCTGGGTGAGGAAGGGAACCACATAGACATTTCCCCGTGATCCTGAACTGTTGGACTGAACGAAAGTATCATTCAGGAAAGTAATCGAAGGCCTCGTGTTCTGCTCAGGCGGCGCGCAGTGACTGGGCGTGCACGGGACACAGAAACGCAGGCACAACCACTCACAGACCCACGACCCACGCCTCCTCATAGCCCCTCCAGCACCTGAGCACAACACATGAGTGGACATCAAGTTATCAGTCCACAGTTCAGCTTTCACCTTCACGGTCCCATGGTGTAATGGTTAGCACTTTGGACTCTGAATCCAACAATCCGAGTTCGAGTCTCGGTGGGACCTCTCACTGTTTTCACGAAGATTTTTACGTGGGTCGCAGCCACTTCCCGGGTGCTCACGACCCATCAAGCAGTGGGGGGATGCAGCCACGGCCACCAGGAATGGACGGCCGCCATGGGGAGTGAGATCGGGGGCCGCTGCCTTAAATGAAGGTCAGTGGGCGGAAAGACGCCAGGGTCAGGTGAAGAAGCGATGGGAAACTTAACAAAATAAACCAATACGGTCGAAGGCCTTTGGAAATGGGCAAAAATGGGTTTAAAACTTCATAAAATAGGCAAATATGGGTGAAGTCTTTCTTAAAGTGGCAAAGAGGGAATGTAAGATGCCAGTCCTGCTGTACGAACGGACCTGTGCCTGTGTGGCGTGCCCGTGCCTAGGGCCAAAAAGGAATGACGCGTGGAAATGAATGAATGGTTGAGTGACTGATATTCATTTCGTGCCTCTACACTATGGCAATAACAACTCAAGTATAATGCAAATGAATGGAGATCAATATACTTGGTATCTATCTGTATGTGTGTGTGAATGTGTGTGAATGTGTGTGTGTGTGCTGGAGACGGCAACACTTACTCTAAACGTTCTCCCCGCATCACCCAACTGGACCTGAACGAAGTGCAGGCGCCGTCGAGGTGGCTTTTCATATTACTGCCTTTAAGAATGAGGGGAGAGACGTAACACTGATGAAGAGAGTGTAAAGGGATAACATGCGTCCCAAACTGCTAGTCAGCAAGACTCAGATAAGGTCAACGCTGCATCAGCTAGAATAGTGAGCATGAGAGAGTGCCAGAGAAGCCCATCATTTTCCGGTCAACTTGTATTTACTTGTATTTACCTCTATTTGTAACATTAGCAAACCTCAGCATGTATTACGATAGGCTTGGAAGGTATATTGAATTTCTTGTTGCAATGTTTTATCAATGACTTTGACAACAGAAAGTTATTATACACGGGGCAACCAACAGGTGGCTGGTGGCACTAATACCATCTGGAGAGGCTAGCTGCAAAACACCTGTGACGTCACTGACGTGTCCGTGACTGAGTTACAGACAACCCTTGGCCACGGTAGAGTCAAGACACTCGCCTCATCTCCGCAGTAGAACCCAGACCAAGGGTTACTGGTACCCAGAGGTCGAACCCGTGTGCCCTTTGTAGAGCTGAGGGTTGGGAGAAGGAGTCTGCTGCTGCTGCTAAGATTGGAGACATGTATTGGTGTGTTACATTACAATATTTTTGTCATAGCTATTAATTTGAAAAGTTATTATTGTTTCTTACTATTATTTCGTATCACGCTACACTGTTAATGAAAGGTAGGAACATTTTATATGTATGACAACGTAAATAAACTTACAGAAACGAATACACCTGAGTGGGTGTTGTGAAGGGACAAGAAACCATTTAAGTTGTATATATGCAGTCATCCAGGGAATTTTCAACTACCTCAATACCCGGAAAGCAGTGGCGGCGCCTTTACCTGGTGAGTTCATTTTTCAAAGCTACCACCTGCCAAACTCTGACAATGAATCTCACATTCGCCCGTGTATCTTTTTTTTTAAAGTTACGGAGACATGGAGATTTGGCGAAGTAAGGAAACAGAGATGAGAGAGAGGGAGTGTAGAGAGATGCGAGAGTAAGGGAGTAAGAGGAGTAACAGAAGGGAATAGGGGACACATGTACGAGTATCACTGAGCCACTTTATTGTCGGGGAAGTTTTGACAGCTTCGCCCTCGAGGTAATAAAATCCATTAGTAGGTGTTCAATACTCCCCGAAAGAGTAACATCAGTTAAGGGTGTGTTCTTTGATGTTAGAATACTCCTTATATCGTCCATTTGTATGTGCGTCAGTCAGGCGGATGGCGACTGGTTATCGCTGATGGATGAATACGATGATGAGTTAAATTGATTGATTGATTGATAGTTTATTGTTGCAGGTAAACAACAAGGGAGAAGGGAGGAACATGCCATCCCAACCCCCAGGCAGGACAGAGTGTGATTATACAACTATTAATACATATGTAGGTAGCACCATGAAACTAAAGAGATACAATGGTAGGAATGAATGCACAACAAGGGAGGGGGGCGGTACCTGCCGGCCTTCCCCTAGACAATAAGAAAATAAAATGTGGGGACGGAGAAGGACATTGCCCAAGCACTAAATGGGAATGATTAAGGTAGATGATGTTTGTGGTGTGACAGTGTGTATTTCAAGTGATCAATGATATTACAGATCGCACCAGACAGGCGGGTTTTTCCTTATCCGGTAATGATGAAACATTTGGTCAACGGGTGCGAGCGAGCGATCTGCGCGAGGCGGAACGACCTTGGTTGAAGCCAGCGGGAGGCGAGCAGCGCGAGGCCAGCCAGGACAGCGTGGCACCGAGGCGGCGTGCCAGCGGCGGCTGAGGAAGTCTGGGTGGTGGCCACACCTGTGCCGCCTGCTGAGGGTGGACAGGTAGCCCGCGGATCTTCTCGCCGTGACTGACTTGTGGTATGAGAGTGACTGATGTAACTGCAGGTGTTGTGTTGCTGACGGAACGTTTATAGTGGCAGTGGTGTGGTGCTTGTATGAAGTCACGACGGTGAATCAGTGGTGGCAGTGAACGCCTTTAGTGGCGCTGACCATACTTCTACGAGGTAATCGTCAAACGAGTGTGTTGTGATCGTAACGAGTCAGCATTTATTATTATCATTTTGTCGTTACGTATATTGAAAAGGCATTCTACGAAATGGAGACGAGTGGCCGGTGGTAGTGTTGATTGGTTAAAAGAGTAAACGGTTGCACTATCGTCACAGGGACATAAGCAGCTGCTGAATTGCCGCAGCTGCCGATTGTGTATGGTTGTTATAAGGGAAAACACGGAGGATCCCGAGGGTATTCCGGAGACGAAACGCAATGCCGAATAGACATTGATACTGAAAGTGATACAGAGCTACCTGATGACCCCAGCGAGGCGCTGTACAGAAAGGAGAGGGTGACAGACGCCGTGTGCGCAAGGCTGTCCAAAGCAATCGCCAGCGTGGAGGACCTACTGACGATACGGCTACAAAAAGGTCTGACTGACGCAGAGGTGCGATCAAAGGACTGCGGGCCACAGTCAACGGAAACAGTGTGCAACAGACATGAACCCACAAAGCGCACCTCGAGTGGTGACATCATCCGAGCCTCGGCAGCACGCCATGACGTCGGGGAGTGGTCAGAGAGGGGAGACAGATTCGGTGGAGAGGCCCTCGCCAGGGCCAATGGCAGGAACGTCGACAACGTCTGGTGACTTCGCAGCGGAGGTGTTGGAGAAGAGTGTGCAGCAAGTACTCGCCGCTATTCAGAGGCCAAAGCCAGCCATGCCTACGTTTACAGGAGAATCGAGAAGGAAATTAGACATTTTCATGCGGGGATTTAATGGCTATTTAGAAGATAATAAGATTGATCCCTCGGAGAAACTGGAGATGCTGATAACTGCGTGTACAGGTACTGGTGACCTGAAGGAGGCACTGATCAGCCACACACAACTGGACCCGGAAACGGGATACAAGGAAGCCGTCAACATGCTGCAGGAGCGGCTCGGGAGCGCCCAGGATGAAATGGACGAGGCAATACGTGACCTACTGGACGGGCCGCCGATCAGGGACACAGACACAAAGGGGCTCCAGGCATTCATAACCGAGTCGAAGATAACCGTGATATATCTGGACACCGCGGGTCGCCCGATTGACCTGGACAACTTTGGAGTCATCATGGTCTTAGCTGAGCGACTGACTGGACAACTACGAGAGATATATGAAAACAAACTACACAAATTTAAGAGGAAGTACGACACGAGGCTAGGGATTGAATGGTTTATCTTCCAATTGGAGGAGTACTTGCGAACGCTAAGAGTCAGCGAGGAGAGTAAGTGCACAGACAAAAATGACACGAACGCCGCCCATAGTAGCCGAGGCACAGTCATGAGAGGGAAAACCTTCGGGCTCGTCTCCACACCAGGCTGGTCACCCGGGAGCAAGAAGAAGCAGGCCCCGTGTGTTGTGTGTGACGAACTTCATCTACTCTACCAATGATGGGACTTCCAAAACCTGAGCGTTGTAGAGCGTTGGAAGGCGGCAACGAAAGCTAAAGTCTGTTACAGTTGTCTTGGTCGCAACCACACTGCAAGACACAGCCACACTCCAGATGGCTGCACGGGCCCGGGAAGCGAGGAGGAGAGGCGAGGATGATCGTGGTACACTACAACCCAGACGACAGGAACAAGAGTGTGAAATTGGATCCTGATTCGTGGCCACACCTTTGAACAGGAATGCCATGGCCAGAGTCGAGGTGTTCATGAAGGAGAGGAACACCCCGCGACCTGGGACACACGGCAGCCATCGCTGGGAGGGTCACAACCCGAGGAACATTACCGCCACTGGGGGAAACACGTGCACTTCCTCGCAAACTATAGTATTGGAAACGTTGGCTGAAGGAGCTTCTCCCTTACTGCGTCAGATGGCAGGTCGACTCCAGCCACGGAAAGACCTCAAGAAGGGAGACCTGGTTACCACTGCAAATAAAACAGCTTCACGCAATCAGTGGAGCCTGGGCAGAGTGGGTCATGTGCAACCCCAGGACCAACGGGTTTGTCCGTCAAGTTGAAGCAAAGACGGCAGGTAATGTGCTGGTGCGGCCACTAAGTTCAGTTTCCTAGAAGGTCTTCACGGGCGAGCTCTGACTTTCTCAACTGGTGGGTGTCCAAGTGGCAGGTGTGCTCGCCCTTCACGGCATTGTTAGTGATCTTTATAGCTCTTAATTTGTGCCTTTGACTCATGGAGAGTACACCTATCGAACGACATGTTAGCGGCATGGTTTTTCCTCGCTAGTGTAGGGCGCATTTGCCGCTCAACGGGAGGAGTTTTACAGCCGTTTAGCGAACTGAGGGAACAAAAGATGAGAGAGGTGAGGGAGGGCAGAGATGAGAGAGGTGAGGGAGGGCAGAGATGAGAGAGGTGAGGGACTAAGGGGAGAAGAGAGAGGACACCGAGAAAATCTTAAATGCATAATGTTCCTTGAAAGCTGAATGACATATATGTATTTTATTACACCTTATATATGTGTGTGTGTGTGTGTGTCTGTGAGAGAGAGAGAGAGAGAGAGACACTGTGTTCCACCCTTCTATACTTTGCCTCCACTCCATAACCCCCATTCCACCACTTCCACCACAACCCCCCTTTGTCACCTTGCCTCCCCTTTATTCATTCCACCTCCAGTCAACACTACCACACAACCACTTTTTCACCACCTACCACCACAACCACCCACTCCACCACCTCCCCGTTCAGTCACTTTGTACATACCCCACCAACTCCACCTCTCCACACCACCATAACCTTCCCCATACACACCTATTGCATATCTTTATCCACTCCTCCACCACGTCACTCCACCTATACATCATGAACTCTATAATCACCTCCTACACCTCCCCACCACTCCCTAGCTCCCCATCACATTCTCCCCCTCCCTCTCCCCATCCACCTGTCCACCCCCTCCACTCATACTTTTACTCCACACACCCTGTAAAGACCCCTACCTCACTTCCACACCCCTCCACATTCTCCCCCTCCACTAAACCCAACAACATACCGCACTGCATCTCCCCACACCCCTGTCCACCCCCTATTCCTACCTTCACCCAACACACACCTGTCCTCCCCACCACACCTCCCCACCACTCCCCCAACACATCCCTGCACCCTCCCCCTCCCTTACACACTCCTGCAACTAACCCCCAGCACTGTATCTCCCCATTTACCTGTCCACCCCGTCATCCTACCTTCACCCCACACTTTAGCACTTCAGTCACCCCCAATACATATCCCCACCTCTCCCCAACACCCCCACCACATCCTCCTCTCCCAACAACTTACCCAACACTGCATATCCCCATCCACCTTTCCACCCTCCTACCTTCCTCCACCTTCCTTCACTCCACCCACCCTTTAAACACCCCCACCACTCCTCCCCACCACTCCCTCACACTCTACCCCACCCCCACAACCTCCCCAGCACCCCACAGCCCCGTCAGTCTCCTCAAAACCCCAAGATCGTGGCGCCAGTATGAGGAGACATCGAGCTCCCTTCACGTGCCTCCCTGCCCCGCCCCGCCCCGCAGCCCCGCATACGCCAGGCGTCAGCGTGTCCCGTGCGTATGTGGTGGCGGCGCGGCGCAGCACCCCGCGTTATGTGGCTCCGCTGGCGGCCCTGGGGTTTAGCCGCAGTGTCGGATAATCCGTGGCACGAGAGACCGTCCTCGGTGCTGACAGATGTGCGAGGACTGCGAACTTTGACCTCCCGTGCCCTGACCCTCGGTGGCTCGGCGCGGGGGCTCGGGGCGGAAGTGTGAGGTGTTTGTGTGGCTCTGCTTAGCGGCGCCCCTCGGTGTGCTTGTGTTGGGGTGCACGGCGAGAACAAACACTCGGCGATATTCACGCACACGGCCCTACGCGGATCAGCACGCAACGCCTCGCCTTAATGCCGTATATGGATCCCAGCGGCGCCCCGTCATTGGCTGCCACCGCCGCTAATCTATGACGTCACGCCAACGCCGCCTCGGGATTGGCCGCCGCCCGCCACAATGGCTGATCAGCCTTGGAGGGGCGAAGGACGAACACACGCACGCCCACTTCCCCCTCTCCTCCTCCTACTCCTGCTCCTGCTCGTCCTTGGTGGTGCGTCAGTGCGTGCGGGCGTGCGTGAGGGTATCTGAGTGGCTGAGGCTGGCGCTGAGCGGAGATATGGAGAGATAAGACTCGATATGATAAAAGAAAAGTGAGAGACCAAGAGGAGGAGGAAGGAACGGACTCTCCTCCATCCCTCCCTCCCTCTGTTCCTCCTCCCCCGCCGCCACGCACACCTGTAGCACGTGAGCCAGGTGATTCACGCCCCGCCCCGCACCTCGCCGCGCCGCACGGGAACTCTGGGCTTGTTGCTGGCGCCCTTCTCACCCCTTCTCTTCTCCATTACCCCCACCAATGGAAGGAGGTGTGCAAGTGTGATTGTGATGGTGGTGGTGGGGTGATGGTGAAGTGGTGGACATATTATAGAAGGAGACAGAATGCATTGGGTTATATCACTGTATGTCTGCGTACTGTATGGCTGTGTATGAATGAATGAATGAGTGAATGAATGAATGATTGACTGACTAAATGAATGGATGGGTGAATGATTAGAGAATGAAAAAGAATGAATGAATGATTGACTGACTAAATGAATGGATGGGTGAATGATTAGAGAATGAAAAAGAATGAATGAATGAATGAATGAATGAATGAGTAAATAATGACTGACTGACTGACTGACTGAGTGACTGACTAAATGAATGGATGGGTGAATAATTAGAGAATGAATGAGAATGAATGAGGGGATGGAAGACCTGACAAAACTGGTAAATATACATACGAAATAATGTATAAATGAATAGGTATACAAGTCGATTACTCTCTCTCTCTCTCTCTCTCTCTCTCTCTCTCTCTCTCTCTCTCTCTCTCTCTCTCTCTCTCTCTCTCTCTCTCTGTCTGTCTGTCTGTCTGTCTGTCTGTCTGTCTGTCTGTCTGTCTGTCTCTCTCTCTCTCTCTCTCTCTCTCTCTCTCTCTCTCTCTCTCTCTCTCTCTCTCTCTCTCTCTCTCTCTCTCTCTCTCTCTCTCTCTCTCTCTCTTATGCAGGCTTTCGTTATGGCTATTTTCAAAGGGCACACGGAAGACGGGGCGGCGGGCTTCCACGAGTACTTTTACCCGCCCATGGAGCAGAAGCCTTGTTAAACTACCCCACCAGTGTCATCAAACCACCCGCCCCACAGGACTTAAGCCCGTATTCTTAAACACTTCGCCCCCAAAGTACATGTATTGGACAAGGCTTTCGTAGGAGTTTGGGGTATTTCCAGGGGTAGTTATATGACCCTGGTGGTAGTCTGACCCTTCTTCTGTACCGTGAACCTGAAACAACACTCCCAAGAACCCGATTAATCTCCTTTTCGACCTTAGGTAAGCGTTGATGTGAGAAGAGAGCGTTTAAGAATACCGACATTACACCCCAACACTGAACTACCCAAATAAACTCATCTTAACAAGCGTAATGTCACAAGTTAAGGATACACAACGACAGGAAAAGATTACAAGCGGTCGACACAGGCACATGAACACTGAAGAAACACAATACACTCGTCCTAACAAGCGTGATGTCACAAGCTTAAACTACACAAGGGTATAGAAAAATTATAAAAAAAAGGTACAAGCGGTCCATAGTGACACATGAACACTGACTAATGCAAAAAATGATAAAAAAAGATTACAAGCGGTCGACACAGGCACATGACCACTGAATAAACACAGTATACTCGTCTAAAAGAGCATGATGTCACAAGCTTAGACTACACAAGGGTACAGAAAAAATGAAAAAAAAAAAGGTACAAGCGATCCATAGTGAAACATGAACACTGACTAATACAAAAAAATTATAAAAAAAATCGTATTAATAAGAGTGTAATGCCACAAAAGAAAACACAAGGATGAAAAAAATAGTATACAAACGATCCACATTTACACCCAAAAACTATTAAAAAAAAGCGTAATAAGGGTAATACCACACAAGGATGCACTAGAATATAACAAGCCTACAAGCTACCAAAGTCTGTTCACTAAGTCCGACCCAAGCTGACAACATAAACCTGAGCGTGTTTGCAAGCTGAGTGCTGATTGGCTACTGTTATGGCTTCCAAGTTTTCTTTAACCCGTCCGCTGCGATTGGCACGGATTTGGCTTTCCCTGGTAGCATGGAAACATAAACTCTCAGGTCTTTCTCTGCCTCTGTGGTGGATAGTGGAGTGTTTCCCATGTGGTGTTGGTATGCTGGATATCCTCTCCCAAGGTGCAGGACTTTACATTTTCTTCATTGAGTTGTAGCAGACACTTTTTGTTCCACTCCTGTAGCTTGGTGATGTATTCTTGAAGGAAATCCGAGGCCAAGGGGTTAACTTCTGTTTGTGTTTATCTCACGCAACACTTTCCGCTAATCTGCACTGTGCTTACGAACACGCTTGGGGTTATGTTGTCAGCTTGGGGCAGACTTAAGTGAACAGACTATAGTTGACCTACACTTGGAAGCTTCCGAAACCAGCGTTGTCAAATTATCGTACTCTGAACAATGCATTTATAATTTTTTAGGCTCCAAGACTGTCACATCCACGTAAATAATGATAGGAAATTAAAGTCATCATAAAAACTCTTAAATATTGGTGTATTTTTTTTGCTACTTATCTCAAATTATCGTACTCTGAACAATGCAACTTTTTAGGCTCCAAGACTGTCACACCCACGTAAATAATGATAGGAAATTAAAGTCATCATAAAAACTCTTAAATATTGGTGGGTTTTTTTTGCTACTTATCTCAAATTATCGTACTCTGAACTATGCAGCTTTTTAGGCTCCAAGACTGTCACATCCACGTAAATAATGATAGGAAATTAAAGTCATCATAAAAACTCTTAAATATTGGTGGGTTTTTTTTGCTACTTATCTCAAATTATCGTACTCTGAACTATGCAGCTTTTTAGGCTCCAAGACTGTCACATCCACTCAAATACTGATAGGAAATTAGAGTCATCGTAAAAACTCTTAAATATTGATGTTTTTTTTGTTCTTTTTTTGCTAGTTATCTCAAATTATCGTACTCTGAACACTGCATTTATAATTTTTTAGGCTCCAAGACTATCACAACCACGCAAATAACGATAGGAAATATAAGTCATCGTAAAAACTCTTAAATATTAATGTTTTTTTGTTCTTTTTTGCTATAGTTATCTCAAATTATCGTACTCTGAACACTGCATTTATAATTTTTTAGGCTCCAAGACTATCACAACCACGCAAATAACGATAGGAAATTAGTCATCGTAAAAACTCTTAAATATTGATGTTTTTTTTGTTTTTTTTTTGCTATAGTTATCTCTAATTATCGTACTCTGAACACTGCATTTATAATTTTTTAGGCTCCAAGACTATCACAACCACGCAAATAACGATAGGAAATATAAGTCATCGTAAAAACTCTTAAATATTGATGTTCTTTTGTTTTTTTTGCTATAGTTATCTCAAATTATCGTACTCTGAACACTGCATTTTTAATTTTTTAGGCTCCAAGACTATCACAACCACGCAAATAACGATAGGAAATATAAGTCATCGTAAAAACTCTTAAATATTGATGTTTTTTTGTTCTTTTTTGCTATAGCTATCGGTCACAATGTACGAAAATGCAGTAGGCTGAGTACGATAATTTTCCAGAGCTGTCCGAGAGACCCAGTTCTTTATAACCCGCTCTCCTATATACTGTGCCGCATGCTTTATTTATTTATTTATTTATTTTTTACCCATTTTCTCCTCTATATATAACACTCTGTTCTTATTTCTCCTCAGCGCAAACTTTCCTAAATTGTTCTATGTTATGATGCATGTTTTTTTTTTCACATACTCTCCTCTATATATTACACCATGTTCTTATTTCTCCTCAGCGCAAACTTTCCTAAATTGTTCGATGTTATGAGGAGGGAGAGGCAGCTTGGGTGATATACCTCCGCTGGTCATGAATTCTTTGATGTTCCAGTTTCTGTTTCCTTTCCAGATATTTCGTTCGGTTCTTGAGTTGTTCGGGTACTTGTAATTGAGCTGTTCCATTATTTATCATTGACCTGTTCGGGTGTTGTTAGTTGTTGTGTATTCTCGTGTGTATTGTGATGCGTGTGTGCCGAGGATGGGGACACATAAACTAGAGTTGCTTGTGTGTGTGTGTGTGTGTGTGTGTGTGGCGCCCAGTAACACACACAGGTACAAATTACTGCATATGTGTTTACGAAGTTATATGTATTTCTATATTTTGTGTGTGTTTTATTTTTCTTATTTTTACTCCTTCGTGAAAATAAAGAAAATGCTCCTTGATTTTATTTTCGCTTTTTTCATTCTCTTGATTCTTTAACTCCTTCATTTTTCTTCATTTTTTCAATATCTTTCTTCCTTTCATTATTTCCTTCTTTGTTGATTCCTGTTAATTGCTTAGTTCATTATTTCCTTCTTTTCTTTTTTCTTTTCTTCTTTTTCATAATGCAGTTCTTTATTACTTTCCTTCATCATTTCTTTATTCAGTTTCTTCCTTTTTTCATTTGTATGCTCTACGGAAAACAAAACACACACACACACACACACACACACACACACATCCTTAATTCGTCCTTAGTCTCCCTCGCCGCCGCCCAGGTATGCAGTGGCGCCTTTGTCTCCTCAATGCCACCTCTGTTTTTACCTGCACACACACACACACACACACACACACACACACACATACACATACAGGTCAGTTTTCCCAGCCTTCCGTGCATAGGTCCGTTTTTTTCCTCCTTCCCCTTTCTTCCGATGTTTCTTTTTTCCCCTCCTTTACCTTTCCTTTTCTCCCTCCCTCCCTCCTTCCCTCCCTCCAGTCCTCGGTGTATGAAAGACTTGCCAAATGCATTGTGTGGTGGCTATGCGATGCACCACCACCACCACCACCACCACCTTCATCACCACCACCACCACCACCACCACCATCACCACCACCACCACCACCACCACCTGCTTCGTAACAGATTTATGACTTTTTTTTTTGTCTTTATCCCTTGCATTCTCTCTCTCTCTCTCTCTCTCTCTCTCTCTCTCTCTCTCTCTCTCTCTCTCTCTCTCTCTCTCAGGATGTCGCGCTCAGAAGCGTTAATTACGTGACAATGATGTGTGTGTGTGTGTGTGTGTGTGTGTGTGTGTGTGTGTGTGTGTGTGTGTGTGTGTGTGTGTGTGTGTGTGTGTGTGTGTGTGTGTGTGTGTGTGTGTGTGTGTGTGTGTGTGTGTGTGTGTATTTTGCTTTCCGTAATGTATACACATGAAAATAGGTAGACAAGAAGTAGATAAATGAAGGAAAGGAATAAAGAACTACATCATGGAAAAGGAAAAAGAAAAGAAAGAAATAATGAACTAAATAATTAACAGGAATCAACACAGAAGGAAATAATGAAAGGAAGAAAGAGTTGAAGAAATGAAGAAAAATGAAGGAAATAAAGAATCAGAGAATGAAAAAAGCGAAAAAAATATCAGGGAAGCATTTTCAGTATTTTCACGAAAGAATAAATAAAAAAAATAAACACAAATTATAGAAATACATATTATAACTTCGTAAACACATATGCATCAAATTGTACCTGTGTATGTTGCCGGACCTCTCTCTCTCTCACACACACACACACACACACACACACACACACATACACACACACACACACACACACACACACACACACCACACAAAGCTCCTCGCCTCAGATCATATCACGCTACAGCTTCTCTTGCTACACTTATCTCCTCTCACTCACTCACTCGCCCTCTCCCGCTCCCCCTTTTCTCCTTCTGTTCCTCCGCCCTTTTGTCTGTCCGCCCTTTATCCCTTCACCTTTTTCCCTTTTTTACATTCCCAGCCTTCTTTTCAGCGCCGCTCGTCATCCCAGGTCTGTATGCACGCCGGAGGGAGGGAGGGAGCGAGAGGGAAGGAAAAAGTGCGGAGGAAAGGAAGGAAAGGTGAGGGAAGCCGTGGTACTGAGGTTCCCGCTGCATTGCTAATGGACCTGGTGGTGGTGGTGGTGGTGGTGGTGATGGGATGGTGGTGATGGAAGAGGGGGAGTATTATTGGTGGTGGTGGTGGTGATGGGATGGTGGTGATGGAAGAGGGGGAGTGTTGGTGGTGGTGGTGGTGGTGGTGGTAGTGGTGTGGTGGTGGTAGTGATGGGATGGTGGTGATGGAGGTGGGAAGTATTGGTGGTGGTGGTAGTGGTGGTGGTGGTGGTAGTGATGGGATGGTGGTGATGGAGGGGGTAAGGTTGTGGTGGTTGTGATGGGATGGTGGTGATGGTTGCACAGAGCTAAAGTTACAACAGCATGAACAACAACAACAACAGCAACAACAGTAAATTCTCTCTCTCTCTCTCTCTCTCTCTCTCTCTCTCTCTCTCTCTCTCTCTCTCTCTCTCTCTCTCTCTCTCTCTCTCTCTCTCTCTCTCTCTCTCTGCATGTCACCTTAATTGGGAGAGGGGGAGGGGGAAGGACGGTGACTCAGGTACCCTCCCCTCCTCCTCCCCCTCCCCTCCTTCGAACCCCTCAACGTGAACTCTGTGACCTGCAAACCAAACACACACACACACACACACACACACACACACACACACACACACACACAGACACACACACACACACACGCACACACACACACATAAAAAATAAAACACAGATACAGGTAATGAGAAAGCTTCGTCAAGGTAACATGAATTAGTACAATGACCACAAAATACATAAAAAAAACATACCAAAAAGAAAAAAATAAACTTACACATGCCTTTTTACTATCTATCTTACTATTTCTTCATTTAGCAATTAATCTATTCATTCATCATCTCTCTGTAACTTCATCCGCTTTTCCTTTTGATTTGTAATTTAGTTCATCTCTAATTTTTCATCAAGTTGTTTCTCCTATTTTTCCAACTCATATCTCCACGTGTTTCATCGTTTTCCTCCTCAATTTGCTATCTTCCATCTGTTCATCCTCACAAGTTCACAAATTCGAGGCAGAGAACCATAACAGTGAAGACAGAGAGAGAGAAAGATGAAGAGAGAAGGGATAATTATGTCCTTGAGTTGTGTTGAAGCGAAACAAACGAGCGAGGAAAGTCGTGAGTGCAGCGTTTGTTTTGTTGTTTTTGGTTAAAATATGAGACGGACTAAGGACAACAGAAACGACTTGCTGCTTACTACCCCTAAAGAAAAGAAGAAACACGGAAAAAGGATATACAAAGAGGGAAATGAAGCTTGCTGCATGTCAATATAAAGACTGGACGAAAGACAGAACAAGAATTTATAAAAGGAGAGGAGTGAGGCTTCCTACATACTGTCCCTATAAAGGTCAGAAGGAAGACAGAAAAGTTGTATTATAAATGATGATACAAGATTGGCAACATACTCCTTTTACAATGGCAAGGAAAAAGACACACAAAAAGTATTAAAGAAGAGGATACAGGACTCACCACATGCTGTACCTATAATATAAAGCAACGAAGAAAAGCAATATAAAGACAGGATACAAGACTGTCCACATACTGAAATACAAAACAACAAAGAAAAGCAATATAAAAGGACAGGATACAGGACTGTCCACATACTGTCCCTATACAAAACAACAAAGAAAAACAATATAAAAAGAGAGGATACAAGACTCATATTCTTCCTATAAAGACAAGGAAGAAAAACCGAAAACAAGTACATACAAAAAAAGGACAAAGACTCACTACATACGCCTCCTATACAAAACAATAACAGAAAGACACAGAAAAAGGTCACACACACCAAAAAAAAAGACAAAATGCTCGGGGATGTGTTAATTGTCTTAGTATCCCACGTATCCCAAACTACAGCTGTTGGGATGTTGCGTCTAGTGTGTTGCAGCTGATGGGAGGTATGACTGAAGTGATGGTGGTGGTGGTGGTGGTGGTGAATGTATTAATTACCATACTGTATCATACGTGTCCCTCTGTCAATTGTCTTCATGTGTCCCGTGTCCCGGAATGCAGCTGTCGGGGTGTGGTGCATAGGATGTGGCAGCTGCAGGAGGTGTGGCTGAGGTGTAGCGTGGCAGTGGAACACCTAAAACAACACCTATAACATCAGCCTGAACATTGCCAGCCTTTCTTCCTTCCTCGGCGCTGGGAAAGGTGGGAGGGAAAGAGAAAGGAAGGGAACCAGAGGGACTTTGAAGGGACGGGAGAGGGTGGTTAATTAAGAATGCGGAGTTGTATGTAGGGGGGAGGAGGGAGGGGAGGAGACGCAAGGTAGAGGAAAGGTAGGGAAAGTTTGCAGACTTGAAGAGAGAGAGAGAGAGAGAGAGAGAGAGAGAGAGAGAGAGTGAGAGAGGGAGGGGACGAGAGGCAAAGTTAAGGGAGAGAATGTAAGACAAGAAATGGTGTTGAGGTGAGAGAAAAGAAAGGTGGGAGGGAGAGGAATATAGACAGCCGTGTAGGAAAAGGGAGCAGATTTGGGAAGGGGGGAGGAAAAGGAGGGGAGAGATAACAAGGTAGGGGACAAGGAATGGAGGGGAGAGGAATATAGTGTAGAGATGTGGAGGGAAGGGATGTAGATAGGGAGGTGACAACGATAGGGAGAGGGAAGAGGCGTAGGAGAGGAGCGAGATGAGAGTCAAAGGGAACAGAAGGAGGTGAGGAGGGGAGAACTATGGAGAAGATAAGGAGGGGAGAAAGGGAACAGGGGAGTAGGGGAGACAAAGGGAGGCAGGTAATCAGGGTATATCGGGAATGCAGGGGAGACAGCCAGGCGTTAAGCGGTGCAGCGGCTCTTGTTGTTGTCCTCCCGCCGGGGTACGAACACGGGTGCTGGCTCGCTGGCTGGTTGGGTGGTTAGGTGGGTGGGTGAGTGACGGCGTGAAGGGTGTTTGGGTGACGGGTGAGGGGAGAGGGGGATAACGGGGGTGAGTGGGAGGGGAAGTGCATAGAGTTCATGTCTACTACTACTACTACTACTACTACTACTACTACTATTTCTTCTTCCTTTAATAAACTAAGTTATGTGCATGATAAATATTGTAAGCAGTATATGCATTCTCTCTCTCTCTCTCTCTCTCTCTCTCTCTCTCTCTCTCTCTCTCTCTCTCTCTCTCTCTCTCTCTCTCTCTCTCTCTCTCTCTCTCTCTCTCTCTCTTTCACGGGCGGGCGGGCACCATGACGTGAGTGGAAGCGGCGTGATGTTGATGCCCCGGGACAGATTTGGTTTGGGCGCCGCGGAGTGAATGCGGCGGCGGGGCAAGGGGCGGAGGGAGGGAGGGAAGGAGGGAAGGGAGGGAAGGAAGGAGGACAAGCGGAGGGAGGGCACAGTGAAAGGATGGTTAATATACTACAATCGTGTTTGCTTTTTTTCACTGCATAATTTTTTTCTTCCCCGTTTGATTATTAGTTAGTGGATACGACGTTAGCACCACCACCAACAACAACAACAATAACAACAACAACAACAAGTTACAACAACATCGGTAGCAGGAAAAACAGGGCTAATAACAACAAACTGAACAGTACATAGAAGTGGTAGCAATAGTCGTGGTGATGGTAGTAGTAGTAGTAGTAGTAGTAGTAGTAGTAGTAGTAGTAGTAGTAGTAGTAGTAGTAGTAGTAGTAGTAGAAGTAGTAGCAGTAGTAGCGGTACAGCGACGATAAATGGAATAATATTACTTTCTACTTCACACACACACACACACACACACACACACACACACACACACACACACACACACACACACACACACACACAAAGGAGCACAGATAAACACAAACACTCAAACAAAAACACAGCGCACAAAGCCTCACACACACAGAACAAGGCGAGGAAGACCCACGGAAGGGAGAGAGAGACCCAATGAGGGGGAAAAAAAGGGAAAAAGAGAAGACGAATAAAAGAAACGAGATAAAGAAACGAAAGAAATGGAAAGGACTGGACTGGAAAAGAAAGGGGAGGGCGGGGAAGGGAAAAGGGAAGGGAGGGAAAAAGGGAGAAGGGTCATATAGGGAGGGAGGGAGGGAGGGAAGTGCATCTGTGAGAGGAGGCGGAGAGGGAGGGAGGGAGGGTAGGCAAGGAAACACCTCCACAAAAATAACAAAACTAGACAGACACCTGCGTCCCTTCCTGCTTCCCTCCCTCCCTCCCTTTCCTACCTTAACCCTTTCACCGTAATCAGAGCCACGCAGAACCTATAAAGAGGAGGAGGAGGAGGAGGAAGGAAAAGAAGAAGAAGAAGAAGAAGAAGAAGAAGAAGAAGAAGAAGAAGAAGAAGAAGAAGAAGCAGAAGAAGAAGAAGAAGAGGAAAAAGAAAAAGAAGAAGAAGAAGAACTAGAAGAAGAAAAAGCAGAAGAAAACGCAGAAGAAGCAAAAGAAGAAGAAGAGGAAGAAGAAGAAGAAGAAGAAGAAGAAGAAGAAGAAGAAGAAGAAGAAGAAAAAGAAGAAGAAGAAGAAGAAGAGGTAGGTAAAAGAGGGAGAGGAGGAGGATTAAGAGGATGCAAAACTATACCCTCTTGCAGAATACACCTCAATAATGAATGATACTATTGGAACTCTTTGATAGCTAATGATGATGATATTGGTGATGATGGTGATGATGATGGTGGTGGTGGTGGTGGTGGTGGTGATGACTCGCAGCCCCCAAGCCACGTTCCCAGGCCTCTCTCTATGCAACAATACTGCATAGGAGAGCAGGGCTGCACACACATTTTTTGCCCCGCCGCCCGACTTGTTCAAGGGTGCAGTGGTGGCCCGGCCGTGGGAAGCGGAGAGGGGAACTACCAAGCTACCTACCAATACCCTACCTGTCCCTGCCACCCTGCCACCCTACCACCTCGGCAATAGCATCTACCACCATCCTACCACTCTACCATATCTACCTATCACTACCCTACCTGTCCCTGCCGCCACCCTACCACCCCGGCGATATCATCTCCCACCATCCTACCACTCTACCATATCTACCTACCACTACCCTACCTGTCCCTGCCGCCACCCTACCGCCTCGTCAATAACATCTACCACCATCCTACCACTCTACCATATCGCTATCCCCACCCACCACCTTTCTCTCCGTCTACCACTAATCACTGCCCTTTACCTGTATACCATTGCCCTCGCCAACTACCACCTCCTTCCCCCTCCTCTACCACCTCCACTATCCAATGCTATATATCCCCCTACCTGCCCCCTTAGCACCCCTTCTCTCCTTGGCATCCTTTCTATAGCCCCGCCACCAAGGTTACGAAAGAGTACATACACTGTGGTACAAGGAAGAGTGTCAGAGGTGAGTCAGTCTTTCTTGATCAATTTACATATGGTGACTCCCTAGAAACAGGTATTTGCCATCTGTTCTCAGCGTTCATACATATATCTAACCTCCATTCGTAACTTTTAGTCGTGTTTGATTTTTTTTTTTTTTACAGCAGAGGAGACAGTGCAAGGGCGTAAAATAAAAGAAAATAATAATGAAAAAAAAAGCCCGCTATTTACTGCTCCTAACAGACTATAATACATATCTTCTACATTGAATAAACTATAATACATATCTTCTATTCGTTCCTATTCGTAAGGCAGTTCTCGCCTATCTCTCCTTCCTGCATCTGTCTTTCTCCCAAGTTGTTCTCATTATCGCTGCTCCTAATATCATTTTTTGGGCATAAACATAACCATCATCACCATCAGCACTGCCATCACCACCATCACCACCAATGCCATTACCAACACATTCAACACCAGAAACAGTATACCATCACCACCACCACAACCACCACCACCTTGCACTACCACTACCCCTGACACCCTCCATTACAACCAACACCTCCTCCTCCTCCTCCTCCTCGGCAAGGGCATCGAGGGGTTGGTTGATGGGCGCGTTAATGCTTCCAGTCCGAGAAATGATTAGACACGGAAGGTCACGGTGATGATGGAGGGTGGCGGTCACACAGGGAGGGAGGGAAGGAGGGAGAGAAGGGAGAAGGAAGAAGAGGAGAAGGAGGAGGAGGAGGAAGAAGAGAGGTGACAGGCAAAGGGTAGGAATCATATTGTAAGCGAAAGAGAGACAGGAGACTTTATAGATTCACTTTTCTTCCTGAGACCAAAGAAGAAAGAGATCGATTGAGGAGTATCAGGTACCAGGCAAAGGGTAGGAATCATATCGTAAGTGAAAGAGAGACAGGAGACTTTATAGATTTAGTTTTCTTCCTAAGACCAAAGAAGAAAAAGATTGAATGAGGAGTATCAGGTATCAGGAAGGGGAGAAAGGCGGATTCATGCAAGAAGGAGCGGTAAAGGGGGAAGGGGAACACCGAGGAAGAGGGGAGAGGAGGCAGATGGTTAGGGGGTGAATTGGGGAGGGTGAGCAGGTATGGGAGAAGGAAGGAGAGGTAAGAGGAAAGCAGGTGGAGGAGGGTGGAGGAAAGGAGGAAAGGAAGTGCAGATGGAAGAGTAGCGAGCATGGCAAATGAGGTGGAAGGAGAAAGAGGAGGAAGAGGAAGAGTAGGAGAAAGGAGGAAGAAAGGTACAGAAGAGGACCGTGAAAACCAGTGGAGTGGAGGAGAAAGGAGAGGTTTGGGAGGAGGCGGAGGAAAGAGGAGGAGAGGCGAGGCGTTGCAGGGGAGACTGAAAGGGAAATCTGAGGTGCATTTCTTAGCTGGGAGGCGGCAAAAAGTGTGCCGCGCCGAGGGTTGCAAGGCGGGGCGGGGGATGGGGAGGGGTGAGGTGGGGTGGGGCAGGGGGGGGGCGTGGGAAGACGGAGGCGCGGGGTCTCACGTGAGGAAGCCCCTGACCCGAGATGCAAAGGTGCAGGGCGGGGCGGGCAGGGCGTTGGGGGGGAGAGAGAGAGAGAGAGAGAGAAAGAGAGAGAGAGAGAGAGCAGGGTCGAAATGTATGGAGGTGCATGGGAATCGGAGCAGGGTTGGGTTGAGGCAAACTTGCTTAATTAGACGGGACTTAGGCAGGGCGGAGCAGGGCGGGGCGGGGCGGGACGGGGCAGGGGAAGCAGGGTTGAAATGTATGGAGGTGCAGAGTTGGGTCGAGGCAAACTTGCTTAATTAGACAGGACTTGGGCGGGACGGGGCGGGACACACTGCAGGATGGAGTCTAGTACATGGAGGTAGAATTGGTGGAGTCGACATCAGCCCAATCAAGTGAATCCGCCCGAGCTGTCATTTTTACGGCCAGGTGTCAGGTGTTGTCAGGTGTTGTCCCTCTTAATGGGCTCGGCCAGGCTCGCCCACCCCCATCTTTTGGCCGTAAATTTGACAGTTCGTCGGCTTCACCTCAATGAATGGGATTAGCGGGCCGCGTCGACTCCACTAATTCTACCTATATGGTCTAGTACTACCCCTAAGAGCAGACCCAAGTGTTAGGTTTTATTATTAGAAGTGTTAGGTAGGTATGCTCAAACGCTTCCACCTCTCACATAAACTATTTCAAAAGGAGATTAACCGGGTTCTCACGAGTGTTTTTTTTTTTCTTTTCTCTCACGTTCATGGTACTGCTGAGGCTTTGTCAGATAACCACTTCTTCTTCTTCTTCTTCCGCAGCATTGTTATCCCGTTTATATATGGGGTCGCTGTTCTTGATGAGTCTCCTCCATCTAACCCTGTCCTCCGTCACTTCAAGGTCCAAGTTCTTCTCCCTGCCGTCCGCCACAATACAGTCCTTCCATCTCGTCCTGGGTCTTCCTCTCTTCCTTCTGCCACCCACTTCTATGTCCATTATCTGCCTTTGTCATAAAACTACACACGAAATGGATGCTGGGAAGATTGACAAAAAACGATCCAGGTCTACATACGTTCCCATACACAAAGAGACATTAAAGGAAGTCGAGATATATTAAAAAAAGACGTAAACTGCAAGGTGGCCCTAAATGAAGTATATAAATAGCTTAAGCCGATTAACACAGAGGGTGATGATAAACTACTAACACTGAATCTGAATAAGGAGCTTTGGACCCGCAGCAATAGGTAAGGTATATACACTCAGTTTTAATTTCTCTCTCTCTCTCTCTCTCTCTCTCTCTCTCTCTCTCTCTCTCTCTCTCTCTCTCTCTCTCTCTCTCTCTCTCTCTCTCTCTCTCTCTCTCTCTCTCTCTCTCTCTCTCTCAAGTTATGCAATGTAGTAACTATGGGTAAGGTAGTAGCAGTAGTAGTAATAGTAGTAGTAGTAGTAGTAGTAGTAGAAGTAGAAGTAGTAGTAGTAGTAGTAGTAGTAGTAGTAGTAGTAGTAGTAGTAGTAGTAGTTTAAGATGAAGATAAGCGGACACAACATGGTTCAGAAGTATGACTGAATGTATGAGATAAATTAGTTTTATAGTTAACGCTAGGACAGGTGAACATTACAAGGAGGATAACTAGCTTGATGGAATGGTGGGGAGAGGGGAGGGGAGGGAGGAGGGGGGGGGAGAGATGGTAAATAACAAGTGTAGACTCTGCACTCTTTTGGGGAGCAGTAAGTAGCGGGCTTTTTCTTTAATTATTGTTTTCTTTTTTTATGCCTTTGAACAGTCTCCGTTGCTGTAAAAAAAAAAAACAAAAAATGAAAAAAAAGACAGATTGGGCCCATGTTACCTCCTTGCATCCATGTGTAGAGCTCTGCATGGGCCTTGTAACGGGGCGGGGTGGGGCGGGGCGGGGCGGGCAATATGACGGGGTTGTTTTGGTTTTGGATTGCTTAGGGCAGGGAGGAAGGGGAACGGGGTGGTCGGGCTCGGGGTGGTCGGGATCGGGGTGGTCGGGCTCGGGGTGGTCGGGCTCGGGGTGGTCGGGATCAGGTGGTCAGGATCAGGGTGATCAGGATCAGGATGGTCAGGGTCAGGAGGTCAGGATCAGGGGTGGTCGGGCTCGGGGTGGTCGGGATCGGGGTGGTCGGGATCGGGGTGGTCGGGAACGGGTTGGTCAGGATCGGGATGGTCGGGATCGGGGTGGTCGGGCTCGGGGTGGTCGGGCTCGGGGTGGTCGGGATCGGGGTGGTCGGGATCGGGGTGGTCGGGATCGGGGTGGTCGGGCTCGGGGTGGTCGGGCTCGGGGTGGTCGGGATCGGGGTGGTCGGGATCGGGGTGGTCGGGCTCAGGGTGGTCAGGATCAGGGTGGTCAGGATCAGGGTGGTCAGGATCAGGGTGGTCGGGCTCAGGGTGGTCAGGATCAGGGTGGTCGGGATCAGAATTGGTCAGGATCGGGATGGTCGGGATCGGGGTGGTCGGGATCGGGGTGGTCGGGCTCGGGGTGGTCGGGATCGGGGTGGTCGGGATCGGGGTGGTCGGGAACGGGGTGGTCGGGGTCGGGGTGGTCGGGCGGGATGAATAAGGGAAATGTTAACCTTAAACTTGTCCTTCTGTAGATAATAGCAATAATATAAATTTTCTTCTGTATTTTTTTTCTGTAAGCATGTGAGTGAGGTAGCGAAGTAGTAGTAGTAGCAGTAGTAGCAGTAGTAGTAGTAGTAGTAGTAGTAGTAGTAGTAGTAGTAGTAGCAGTAGTAGTAGTAGTAGTAGTAGTAATAGCATTATTATTATTATTATTATTATTATTATTAGTAGTAGTAGTTGTTGTTGTTGTTTTTTGTTGTGGTAGTTGTTGTTGTTGTTGTTGATGTTGTTGTTGTTGTTGTTGTTGTTTTCTTGGTGATGTCCCTTCCCTCATGACACACAGTTCCCCCTGAGTGGTGCCCCGCTACCTGTGTGCCAATCAGCAGCCCTGTGCACCTGTTCCCTCGACTAAACACCTTACTGTGGACGGAAGCACAGGCTGGGGGAGAGGTGGGGAGATGGGGGGTGATGGGGAGAGGGGTGTGAGGGGGGTGCGGGAGAAGAGGAAGGATGCTGGTGAGGGGAAACATAAGATGACTGTGCACATGAAAAAAAATATAATAAATAAAATATAATAAAAACAAAAAAAAAAAATGATAGGTACATTAAAATAATCTATCTAGCTTTCTATCTATATATATTAATTTTTTTTTTTCTCTCTCTCTCTCTCTCTCTCACCCTGTCCCCACCCCTCTGCTCTATCTATCTTTCTATCTATATATATTAATCTCTCTCTCTCTCTCTCTCTCTCTCTCTCTCTCTCTCTCTCTCTCTCTCTCTCTCTCTGCTAGGCTGTATGCACGTCCCACCCCGGCACCCCACCCCGGATCAAGGTGTGCAGGGGTGACAAGGACCCCGACAGCTGCAGCAACAACCGCCTGCATAGCCCTACACACCTCCCTGCCCTGCCCTGCCCTGCCCTTCACTTGCCCACTCATGCATGCTTCCCTTAGTCCTGTGATACCTTCCTACCCCCACCCCCCTACCCCTTACCCACCCACCCCTTTCTCTCCTTCCCCTACACCCACCCAACCAGACTTCCCATACATACCCCTACACTTCCCTATTTCTTAATGTTTCTCCAATACCCATTTTTTCTTCATGATTTCATTTCCCTTTTTCTGCCTTCCTGTATTTTGAATCTTTCCAATTTGTCTTTCTTTCTTTTCTCCTGTTTTTTTTTTGTGTGTGTTCTTTCAAGTGTTTCTTTTTTTCTTTCTTTTTCTGTAATGCCTCTCTTGTTTATCTCCACTGATACCTTTCCCTTCATTATCTATTCCTATTTCTCTCTTTTTTTTAATCAGCTACTTTACCTTTCTCTGCATTGATAAGATGATATGAATAATAGAGAAAATTGTACTTTCTCTCTCTCTCTCTCTCTCTCTCTCTCTCTCTCTCTCTCTCTCTCTCTCTCTCTCTCTCTCTCTCGGCGATGCGTGACGGAGTGAATGGCATTAAGGAGACGCCGATGTGTTTGCGACCAAGTCTCTTTTTTATGATTCAAACTGCACCTTTTTTACGCAGCTTTGTCGCTCTTGAAGTGGCGAGGGAGGGAGGAGGGAGGGGGGCGATGCAGGGAGGGAGGGAGGGAGGGAAGAAACAATGGAGGGAGGGAAGGAGAGAGGGATGGAGGGAAAAAGGGACTGCAGTGAGGCAATGGATGGGATGAATGCAGCTTCCGTTGACTTGCAGCTGGATATCTTTTTTCATCTTTTTGTATGTGTGTGTGTGTGTGTGTGTGTGTGTGTGTGTGTGTGTGTGTGTGTGTGTGTGTGTGTGTGTGTGTGTGTGTGTGTGTGTGTGTTCTTTCCTCTTCTCTTTCTGGACACATCAACACATCAATATCGTCTATAGCAATGCATGTATACTCAAACATGCACATACACACATATCAATACATACTTCTGGCCTCAATGTGTACAGACTGCATGTGTAGGGGAGATACAATACAACACAAGGGAAAAAAAAAAGGCGAGAGGGAAACTTGAGGCGACCGTGAGAAAAGGGAGGGAGGGAAAGGTAGGCAGGTGCGTGGAAATGCATATCGGCGCCTCATTATCGGGAAAAAAAAACTCACGAATGCAGGGGAAGAGGGAAGGAGGGGTGAGGAGGACAGGGGTGAGAAGGGAGGGAGATGGGAGAGGCTGCGGCTACATAGAGAGGGAAAGGGAAAGAAAGGTATGCAAGAGTAGCGAGGAGAAGGCATTGAGCGCGCGGCCACCTGTCGAGTGCAGTGCGGTGGTGCATAAGTCGCTACCTTCCCACGCCTGTCAATAGAGGAGAGAGTCTGCAAGTTTATGGGTGTGTTCTCGCCCTTGAGGAACCTGCTGGTGGCGGTGACTGGTACTGCAGGCCCGGCGGTGCACTTGCATTATATCTGCAGCGTGTGACCTGCAGCGAGTTGCAGTCTTGGTGGCGGTGGTGAGCGAGAAGGATGGAGGAGAATTCAGGAGAGAAGGAGAGAAGGTATTTTGTGTTGTGTGTTTATGTGTGGGTGGATAAGTGTGTTTGTAGGTGTGTGTGGGTGTGGGTATGAGTGTGTATGGGGGTAGGTGGGTATGTTTGTGTGTGTTTATGTGTGGGTGTGTTTGTATATGTGTGTGTCTTTGTGTTTGTGGTTTTGCTAATGTTTGTGTGTGGGTGGATAGGTGTGTTTGTATACGTGGGTGTGGGTGTGTTTGTGTGTGTGGGTATGAGTGTGTATGGGGGTAGGTGGGTATGTTTGTGTGTGTTTATGTGTGGGTGTGTTTGTGGGTGTGTTTGTATATGTGTGTGTGTGTGTGTGTGTGTGTCTTTTGTGTTGGTGTGTTTGCTAATGTTTGTGTTTCTGAGTGTTTGTGGGTAGGTGTAAGAGAATGAGTTTGTGTTAGTGTGTGGGTGTGTGGGTGTGTGGGTGAGTGTGTTTGTGTTCGTGTGTTGCCGTGACATAGAAAAAGGGGGCGTGGCACTATGCTGTGTTACGGAGTGTGGAGTGTGTATTGTGCTGTGTGTATTGTGCTGTGTTATGCTGTGTGATGTGCTATGCTGCGTCATGCTGTGGTGTGGATATTAAGTGCAAGGTGTGGTGTGGTCTTGTGTTGTGTTGCTATGAAGTGAATGGTGGTGGTGGTGACATAAGATGGTTTGTATACAGAATTAGGATGAGGTGGTGGTGGTGGTGGTGGTGGTGGTTTGTATTAGGGTGATGTGTTGGTGTTGTGGTTGAGTGGTAGAATGCATGATAAGTGTTTTTGTTATTATTATTGTTATTATTTTTATTGTTGTTGTTGTTGTTGTTGTTGTTGTTGTTGTTGTTACTGCTTATATTGTTATTACTGATATTATTTACAGTGTTATTATTGCTGTTATTTTTTTATGTGTGTGATTGTCTATTCTCAAAAAAAAAAAAAAAAAAATCAACCAATAAATAAAGAGCAGCAACCACAACTACAGCAACAACAACAACAACAACCACAACAACAACAGCAACAACAACAACAACAAAAACAACAACAAAAAAAGACCCCCAAAAGTGAGATGCAGTTTCCGAGATGCAGCAAGGGTGAAGGGGAGGGAGGGAGGGAGGGAGGGAGGGACGGCGAGGGAGAGGGAGAGGAAGAGGAGGAGGATGAAAAAGAGAAAGAGAGAGAAAGGAGACAGAGAGGGCCAGAGAGGGCGGGGCATCACCTAACCACGCCCGATTTCCTGACCTCAACAGCTGATTGGTCGGCCCCACTGCAAGCCCCTCCCAAAACCACAAAAAACACCCTTCTATATTCCTCTCTCAACTTGCATAGGACGTGTCCGAGGTCATGGTGGCGGTGACGGTCAGGGCAAGGATGCAGGAGATATTAACCTAAATATTACACCTCCAAGGGCACTGCAGGACCTTAACTAACTCCTACAGGATAAAGGAAAGAAAAGGAACAGATAGAACAGTCGAGGGCTCCCCATACCACATCTCACCTGCGCCTGCAAGGAGTGACCAACGTGCATTGCCACATTTCCTAACCTGAGCATTCGGACGAGAGAACGAGGAGAGAGAGGGGAGAGAGAGAGGAGGGAGATGCAGGGATGAAGGCGAAAGGAGGAGGAGAGAGGCATTGATCAGGAGAAATCTTTGCTGCATTTCGCCTTTCATGAGGAGGCGAAAGTTTTCAAAGAATTGTGTGCAGGAGATGCAGAGCCTTCCCACGAGGGTTGCAGGGCCAGGGGGAGGAGGCAGGGATGCTGGAGGGATGCTGGGGGCTCCGGGATGCTGCTGGAGGGAGATGGGGCTGGGGCTTGGCTTAGGGGTATTGGGTTGCATTATGTGTGTTACTGGTGAAGATTGTGTTAGGTGATGTTACTGGATGAAGATTGTGTGTTAGGTGATGTTACTGGGTGAAGATATGTGGGTTGAGGTGATGTTACTGGGTGGAGATTGTGTGTTAGGTGATGTTACTGGGTGAAGATTGTGTGTTAGGTGATGTTACTGGATGAAGATTGTGTGTTAGGTGATGTTACTGGGTGAAGATTGTGTGTTAGGTGATGTTACTGGGTGAAGATTGTGTGTTAGGTGATGTTACTGGATGAAGATTGTGTGTTAGGTGATGTTACTGGATGAAGATTGTGTGTTAGGTGATGTTACTGGGTGAAGATTGTGTGTTAGGTGATGTTACTGGGTGAAGATATGTGGGTTGAGGTGATGTTGCTGTATTAATAGTGCCTGTTGAGGTAATGTTGCTTGGTGTAATGTGTTGTGTTGTGTTGTATGGGATGATGGATTGCATTCCGTGTGGCTGGGGGTTGAGGTTGTGTTGCTGGATGTGTGTGTTGGTGTAGAGTGTGTATTGAGGTTTTGTGGATGAATGTATTATGTTGTGTGTGAATTGGTGATGTGTTGCATGCTGGGTGTTGATCTGTATGTTGTGTTGTGTGATGTATGCTCAGGGAAAGGAGCAGATAGAACAGTCGATGTGAGTGTTACGTTATGAGGGAGCAGTGGGATGTATTACGTGTTGATGGGAGTAATGTTTGTATTGAGGTGGTGTTGCTTGGTGCGAATGAGTGCGTTATGTTGTGTTGAGGTAATGTTGCTGTGTGTGGCTGTGAGTAGTGTTGTGTTGTGCTGACTGAAATACTGATTGACTTATAGAAACATTCATCGATTTATTAATTAATCATACGGATTCCCTTATAGCTTTGCTGACTAACTGTCTGATTGAATGACAGATTGATTACCCGATTCATTTGTCTGATTATAAACTGACTGCTTAAACGGCTAAATACAAGATTGATGAACTAATAAATTATTGAACTTTTATGCATTAACTGACTAACTAATTGAGTGAGTGAGTGAATGAGTGAGTGAATGAGTGAGTGACACTTTCGAATGGTTAATAGCAGTTTCTTAAGTTAAATTGACGTTTTTCTTAGTTTACTTATTTTCTTTATTTCATTTTTCATTCTTATTCAGTTATTTTGGAGATAACAATTACAGTGTGTGTGTGTGTGTGTGTGTGTGTGTGTGTGTGTGTGTGTGTGTGTGTGTGTGTGTGTGTGTGTGTGTGTGTGTACTAATGCAAATGAATGTTATAAGCCTGCTAATGTCCACAATGGCACGATTTTCGGCACACACACACACACACACACACACACACACACACACACACACACACACACACACACACTCACACACGTACAGGAAGTAGTAACCCGATGCATTGCTGCAGACATCAACCAAAAAAACACCAAATTTTTATCCTCGTCGTTTGAACTGCGAGGCTGTGATTGGCTGACTGCCGGGATGCAACGACCAATGAGGGGAGGGAATGCAGGGCGGAGGGAGGGAGAGAGAAGAGAAGGAGGGAGGGGGTCAAGAGGCAGAGGTTCGCTGGCTGGAAAGAGGAGCAAAAGAGGGCAAAAAAGAGGCTGCATTTCGGCTAGCTTGCATTGCCACGTTCGATACCCTTCTACAGGACGATGGACTCTCCTGCCGGCGACCGTGACGAAGGGAGCGTGGCGTGGCATACCTGGGGCACCACACACCTGCCTCCACTATACCCATGCCCCGTCCTGCCCCTCCCAAGCATCAACCCATGGCCAGGAACGTGTCCCAAAGGCGTGGCGATGCCATTACTTGGGGTTTCGAAGACGGGAGGGAGAGGGAGGGAAGGAGGAAGGGAGGGAGAGGAGTGCTGGGCGGGGCAATGCTGGTATAACTGATGCTGGTGGTGGTGGTGATGGTGATGGTGGTTGAAATCTTTGCTGCATTCGTCCTTTGAGAGAGAGGCCAAAGTTTTCAAAGGCAAGAGTGCAGACGATGCAGGGCCTTCCCACGACAGCCCCGCCCCGCCCCGCGCTGCCCAGGGAGGGACTGAGCGGGTAGAGCCAAGGGAGGAGAGGGCTGTGCAGTTTTGGTGGAGCTGCAGGCTTTGGTGACGAAGAGGAGTGAGTTGGTTACATGGAGTTTACGTAGCGTTGAAGCAAGAAGTATCCGGCCACCCTCGTCATGTTTAGGGAAAGAATACGTTTAAACCTCTGAAATTATTTAGTTTTCTTTTTCGTAAGCAAAATATTTACTCGGACATTTTTTTTCTATAAACATGATGGAGATAATGACATGCTGGGAGAACTTAGAGAAAAAAAAATAATAACGTGTTTTCTCTCTCTATCTCTCTCTCTCTCTCTCTCTCTCTCTCTCTCTCTCTCTCTGTATTTCTTATTTACTATTTATTCATTTATTTATTTATTTTTGTTTTTTTTAGTCATGTATTTCTCAACCTACATACATTAAGTTTCTGTAGGTGTGCATAAATTAGTGGAAATAGTCTGCAATCTCATTTGGAAACTTAAATTCAGTTCAAACTCAACACGAAGCGACCAGAACACCATTTTTTTTTTGTCTGTTAACTGGAACGTGGGAGAGTTCGGATTTTGTTGGAAAGTTCTATCTCGACGACATCATGAGTTTATTAGTGTTAGACGTAATTAAATACATGTCATTTTCTTCACGTCCACACAAATATTAACACTGATCCTTTTTGCAGACTGCTAAACCCACTTGCTAAATCTTGGTCTCTTAAATTTCTAATAATAAACAATTTTCAAGTTACAAGTGTTAGTCTTATTAATTCATGTACGTCACTATTTCCATATCAATATACAATTACTAACAAAAAAAAAAAAATCATCATATTCTCCTCATATAAACTCCACTTATTCGCCAATCTATCTAAACCCCAACAGTTAACATAAAATAATTAGTATATGTGTTAACCCTTAATTAACAGATATCTCTTTTTTTTCACGCCAACACAAGCTTAACACTACACTCCTCATAGATATCTAACTCCCTAACTTACCATTAAATACTCAAATACTCTCAACTAAACCCTATTGATTATCCTTTACCAGTTAAACGTGTTGGCTCCCTCTCAATAGACACCCCTTTCTTCACGCTAACACATGATTAACACTACACTCCTCATAGATATCTAACTCCCTAACTCACCATTAAATACTCAAATACTCTAACTAAACCCTCTTGATTATCCTTTACCAGTTAAACGTGTTGGGTCCCTCTCAATAGATATCCCTTTCTTCACGCTAACACAAGATTAACACTACACTCCCCATAGATATCTAACTCCCTAACTCACCATTAAATACTCAAATACTCTCAACTAAACCCTATTGATTATCCTTTACCAGTTACACGTGTTGGGTCCCTCTCAATAGATGTCACTTTCTATACATCACACCAGAATTAGCTACGTTTCCCAACCACTTACATGCACCTCAACACACATACACAAACACACACGGAGGGAGGGAAAAAAAAAAAAAAAAACTAATCCACTGCCGCAATTAAACACAAAAAACACGCCTTCAGACGGAGAAACTCACACACACACACACACACACACACACACACACACAAGCCCACCCCAGCCCACATTAGGGAAGCGAGGAGAAAGGGTAGGAGAGAAAAGACGGGGAAAAAAAGAGAAAAGAACCCGTGGAAAAGGGGGGAAAGGAAGGAGAACGAGAGAGGGAGGAAAAAGTGCAGTGGTGGTGATGGTGTTGAAAGGATACAAGAGAAAAAGAGGGGAGGAAATAGAGGAAAAGACAACAGGGAAAAGAGGATAAAGGAGAGAACAGGAAAAAGGTACAGTGGGAGAATAAGAGAAGAGAAAAAAAGTGACATGGTAATGAAAGTGAAGAAGAGAGTGAATAGGAGAAAGGTAAAAGAGAGGAAGAGAGAGACGTGAGAGGTAGGGTAATAGAAGGCAAGAAGAGAGAGAAGAATATAGAAGAGAAAGAACAGGGAAAAGGTACAGTGGGAGAATAAGAGAAGAGAAAAAAAATGACATGATGGTGAAAGTGAAGAGAGAAGAGAGTGAATAAGAGAAAGGGAAAATAGAGGAAAAAGAGGTAGAGGAACAGGAGGACGAGAGATAAGAGAGGAAGAGAAGAATATAGAAGAGAAAGAACAGGAAAAAGTGCAGATAGAGAACGAGAGAAAAGAAAAACAAGTGATGGTCGTGGTAGAGGAGAATGAGAGAGCGAGAGAGCAGGAGTATAAGGGAGGTGGGGTAAGAGGAGAAGGGAAGAATAGAGGAAGAGAATATAGAAGAGAAAGAACTGGGAAAAGTGCAGAGGGAAAACGAGAGAAAAAGAAAAAAAAGAAAGTGGTGGTAGAGGAGAATGAGAGAGCGAGAGAACAGGAAAGAGTATAAGGGAGTAAGGCAAAAGAGAGGAGGATAAAGAGAGAGAAAGGAGGAGCGGAGGAGGAGGAGGGTCGGTAGATCGGGGGTTTAGGGAACTTCTGCAACATTACGGCTGGGCACGCAAAACAAGATCAACCATGTAGCTAAATTCAAGATGCCAAGGAGAAAAAACGGAGGCAGTGAAAAAGGGATGGAGGGAAGGGAGGGACAGAGAGGGAGGAGGGAGAGGAAGAGGAGGTAGGTAGGTAGGCATTGCACAGGGGTTATAGAGGAATACACAGGAGAGGGACATTGTGGCCGCCGCGGTTTGGGTCGCAATGCATAAGGGCGAGATGACGAGGACGAGAGGGCGAAGGAAGAGGGCGAGGACGAGAACGGAGACGAGAAGACGAGGACGAGAGGGCGAAGGAAGAGGACGAGGACGAGAACGGAGACGAGAAGAACGAGAACGGACACGAGAAGACGAGGACGAGAGGGCGTAGCAAGAGGGCGAGAACGAGAACGGAGACGAGAAGACGAGGACGAAAGGGCGTAGGAAGAGGGAGAAGGCGAAGGGAGAGGACTAGGACGAGGACGAAGTTGAGAGTGAAGGGAACGAACGAGGACAAGACGAGGACGACAGTGAAGGGCGAGAGCAAGAAGACGAGAACCAAGACGAGTGAAGAGCGAGATAACGAGAACGGGACCAACGAGGACAAGGCGACAGCAAGAAGAAGAGAGCCAAAACGAGTGAAGAGCGAGATAACGAGAACGAGACCAGGGAGGGGCGAGAGGTATAAGTGAGAGTGCAGATGCATACAAGTTCCCAGGCGGCGCAAAAACAGGGCACAGGTAAGTACACAATCGGCCTGGGTATGCACGCTTAGGCTGCAGCGAGGGACGGTGGCGGTGCAGGGAGGGTACAGGGAGGGAGGGACAGGGCGGAGGAGTTTAGGGTCATATTCTTAACCCTTCCGGCGCCCAAGCATGCACATACATTTAACAAGGCTTTCGTGAAATTTGTGGGCATTTCCAGGGGCAGTTTTATGACCCTGGTGGTAGTCTGACCCTTCCTCTGTACGGTGAACGTAAAGAAACACCCATGGAGACGCGTTTGACCTCTTATTTTGCCTTTAGAAATGATGGATGCAAGAGAAGGGAGCGTCTAACAATACAGGAATAGCGGGGAGGGGAGAGGCTCGGCCGGCTACCTGCTCTTGTGTACACAGGCTTGGGCAGAGGACAGGACACAGGGACGTTACAATAGCTAGGAATAGAATAACATGCGAGGCTTAATTGGAAGGTGAATGAAGAGGAACATAAAAAAAGCTATAGGTAGATAAAGGAAAATTAAAAAACTTTAGGTAGAAATAAAGAAAGAGAGGAAGATAAAAAGGAATAGGGAAGATAATAGGCTTGGAAACTGCTCTTGTGCGCCTACATAGGAAGAACATGAGCGAGAACACAAGAGAAGATAATAGAGAGAAAGAAGGACTAATAACCTGTTCTATTTTGTTATTTTTAGAGATGCAGGAGACAAAAAAAACATTAACAAGGTACGGAAAGGCTCTGATAACTTGCTTTTCTTTGGCACGCTAGCCCTTGGTCTGTGCGTTGTTGTTGTTGGTGGTGGTGGTGGTGTTGGCGTTGTTGTTGTTGTTGTTGTTGTTGGTGGTGGTGGTGGTGTTGGTGTTGGTGGTGATGTTGGTGGTGGTGTTGTTGTTGTTATTGTTGGTGGTGGTGTTGGTGGTGTTGAAGAGAAAGAAAGTGGAGGTAGTGGAGATGACTTTAATGACTTGTATATAGCGAGCTTCTGATGACGATGAGGACGAGGACGAGAAAGTGAGGGAGAAAGTGGACGAAAATGACACCCGAGGAAGAAAAGAATGTAAAGAAAAAAAAAAAGACAAGAGTGAAGGAGAAAGCTAGGAAGGATCATTTAGAAGGATCAGAAAGTAAGGAGAGTTCATATGTGCAACGCTTAAAAAAAAAAAAAAACTGGAAGAGAAGGAGGAGGAGATGGAGGAGAAGAAGAAGAAGAAGAAGAAGAAGAAGAAAAAGAAGAAGAAGGAGGAGGAAGAGGAGGAGGAGGAGGAGACTACAGTTGCAGACCTACTACCCACTGAGCTGCTACTGGGTGATGAGGGGTGACTCTGCGCCAATCACAGACAAGATGGAGAGGAGGGAAGAGGAAGAAGGGAGGAGAGAAGCAAAAACACGATGCACTTCCCGACACTGCAGAGGAGGAGGAGGAGGAGGAGGAGGGGAGGGGAATGAGGAATAAGGGAAGGAAAGGTAGGGAGGAGAGGAGGAGGAGGGAAGGGAGAGGAAGGAGAAGGAGGAGCATGCAAGGTTGAGGGCTCAGAGGAGGAGGTAGAGGAGAGGAAATCTTTGATGCATTCCGCCTTTCTTAGGGGGACCGAAGTTTTCAATAGCTGATGTGCAGAGATGCAAGCCTCTTCCCACGACCCCCTTCCCCCCCTACACAGCCTGCATCACCACCACCACCACCACCACCACAGAGAGAGAGAGAGAGCGCAGGAGGACCAGGAAGAGGAGGAAGAAGAGGAAGTAAGGGCTGGTATACTTAGGAACTATTTTTTTTTTTTTTAGGATATTTCTTTGTTTCTTTCATCTGCCTGGCTTTTCTATCTCTACTGTCGCTATTCTCTATGTTTTCTTTGTGTCCTTGTTGTTGTTGTTGTTGGTGGTGGTGGTGGTGGTGAAGGAATTGAAATCGTGTTAGTGAAGGTGGTGATGGTGATGATGATGATGATGATGATGATGATTACGTTGTTGTTGTTGTTGTTGTTGTGGTGGTGGTGGTGGTGGTGGTGGTGGTTGTTCTTATTGTTGATGTTATTGTGGCGGTGATAGTTATTGATGGTGGTGGTGGTGGTGAAGGGATACAAGATAAGAGAAGGTAAGGTGGTGGTGGTGATGATGGTGGTGGTGACGACGGAAGGAGATGAAGAAGGTAAGTGGAAATGATGATGATGGAGGTTGCAAAAAAAAAAAAAAAGGAAAGGAAATAAAAATAAAAATGTAAGAATGACTGACTGACAAGATGATGATGATGATGATGATGACACAAATAAAAGTGATGACATGCCTAACGAAAATGATGATGACAATGATGATGCTTTGAAAAGATAAATATAGGTAAGTAATGATGATGATGGTGATGATGATGATGATGATGATGATGACAAAAAAACACTTGCACCCACCAAAAAAAACATGAGAGAGAGAGAGAGAGAGAGAGAGAGAGAGAGAGAGAGAGAGAGAGAGAGAGAGAGAGAGAGAGAGAGAGAGAGAGAGAGAGAGAGAGAGATGCAGGAGAGAAAGAAAAAAAAAAAGATGCAGAAAGGTCATGTGATTGGCCACTGCTCCCACGCCGTCCACCAATGAGGATCGAGAATGCATCACTGGAGAAGGAGGAGGAGGAGGAGGAGGAGGAGGAGGTAAAAAATGCAGCAATGCCTCGCCGTTAGAGTTGCATTGAGAGAGAGAGAGAGAGAGAGAGGAGAGGAGAGGAAGGTAAGGAGGGGGGAAGGGGAGAAGAAGGAGGAGGAGGAGGAGGAGGAGGGGGGGAAAGGAGAGAAGGCAGAGGAGGAGGTGAGGTAAGGTAGGCGGGGCAATGGTTCTCCTCTTGGTGGTGGTGGTGGTGATGGTGGTGGTGGTGGTTGAAATCTTTGCTGCATTCGTCCTTTGAGAGAGAGGCCAAAGTTTTCAAAGGCTAAATTGCAGACGATGCAGGACCTTCCCACGACAGCCCCGCCCCGCCCCGCCCCGCCCCACCGCCCCGCAGAAGGCAGTTAAGGGAGGGGAGGAGGAGGAGGACGAGGAGGAGGAGGAGAGGAAGGATGTGCAGTTGGGTAAGTTGCAGTCTCTGGTGGTAGAAGGAAAGATTGATCAAATGGGTTATTCTGGTTAATGAACTCTCTCTCTCTCTCTCTCTCTCTCTCTGATTGGAATGATTATGATCCTGAATGTTATCCCTTTTTCATAATAATAATAATAATAATAATAATAATAATAATAATAATAATAATAATAATAATAATAATAATAATACCAGTGGGAATTTCAATCAAGGAGTATAAACAAAGCAAACGACTTTCAGGGATTTCAACGATGCTATGATGATGATGATGATGAGTAAGAGGATGATTATGATGATATGTAAAGTGATGAAGATGATGATGATGACTATAATGATGAGTAAGATGATGATAATGATGATGATGATGACTATTATGATGAGTCAGAGTATGATTATGATTATGACACCCGAACACACACACACACATACACACACACACACACACACACACACACACACACACACACACACACACACACACCACATACACAAACAAACAAACAAGTAAACAAATATCCTTCCCGTCAACCTGTTTATTCTCCTTATTTTTCCTTATTGCTCATTCCTTCTTGCCTCCTCTTCCCTTCCCTTCCCCCCCTCCCTTGAAGACCACCGTACCGTTACCGCTCTTTGCCTCATAAACAAATCACTCAAAGGCATATCAGGGCCCTTGTAAGCTTAGTTGTATCATTCAGACCAGCCAAGCCTTTCTCAGCTTAACATTAAATTTTCTGTCTTATTTTCAAAGGTGTAGTTTTTTTTCCCAAGAGTTGTTTGTGCCTTTTTTTTTCTTTCTTTTCATTAGAGGAGGTAAGCTTAGTAGTATCATTCAAACCAGTCAAGCTTTTCTCAGGTCAACATTGTACGTCTCATTTTCAAAGGTGTAGTTTTTTTCTCCCAAGAGTTGTTTGTGCCTTTTTTTTCTTTCTTTTCATTAGAGGAGGTAAGCTTATTCGTATCATTCAGACCAGTCAAGCTTTTCTCAGGTCAATATTTGTACGTCTCATTTTCAAAAGTGTAGTTTTTTTTTCCCCCAAGAGTTGTTTGTGCCTTTTTTTTTTCTTTCTTTTCATTAGAGGAGGTAAGCTTAGTAGTATCATTCAGACCAGCAAGCGTTTCTCAGCTCAATATTTGTACGTCTCATTTTCAAAGGTGTAGTTTTTTTTTCCCAAGAGTTGTTTGTGCCTTTTTTGTTTTCATTAGAGGAGGTAAGCTTATTCGTATCATTCAGACCAGCAAGCGTTTCTCAGCTCAATATTTGTACGTCTCATTTTCAAAGGTGTAGTTTTTTTCCCCCAAGAGTTGTTTGTGCTTTTTTTTTTTTTGTCTCATTTGAGGAGGTAGCTCAAAGGGAAAAAGAAAGCAAATAAATAGTTAAATAAAGGAAAAAAAAGAAAAAAATGCTGGCGCTGAACGCATCAGAATATACAATGAAGAGAAGGTTAACGTATTTATGCCGAAAGTTTATTCCTTTTTACATAATTCACGTAATAATCGAAATTTAACGTCACTATATTTTGATTTTTGCTTTATCTTCGTTTTTTTTTCCCGATCATATCTATTATTAATAATCTATCTTCTAATTTACTCCATTTATCCTTCAGCCTCTCCGTGGTGCAGTGGTTAGCGTGCCTAGCTACGAAACCGTGTGCCCGGCTTTGAATCCCATCCCGGGCAGTCGGCGTGCAGCTCACCCAGTTATTCTTCCTCCCTTTCGGGCTGGTCGATAAATGACACCTGGGGAAGCCTGTGTAAGGTAAACTGTGGTAACCCGGATGTCACACGGGCTCCAGGGCCAATGCGACAGAGATGAGCACCAAGGCCACGCGCAGCTAGAGCATATAAGGCCCACCATTACCCTCATCCTTAATCATGCGTTTCTGGTGTGTCGCGACTACTGAAAAGTTCATTAATGGTTACAATATTCTCTTTACATTGGAGAAAAGACGCCTACGAGGGGATATGATTAAAGTTTTCAAGTATCTGAAAAAATTCAATACCGTCGATTACTCCAAATTCTTTGAACTGCAAACCAACTCAAGAACTAGAAATAACGGTTTACCCATTCAGTCTAGTCGATGTAACACAGACATCGGAAGGAGTTTATTTTCAAACCGAGTCATCCGCCACTGGAACAATCTTCCTTCAGAAGTAGTAAATGCGAATACCATCAACTTCTTCAAATGTAGAATCGACCGTCACTTTGCTGCGTCGGGAGTAAACTGAATAACGAGGTGCTTTCATCTGCTCCTCAATGTCGAGGTGCTTTCATCTGCTCCTCAATGTCGAGGTGCTTTCATCTGCTCCTCAAGCCCCAAGTGGCTGTCGAACAGATTAAATCACCAAAGCGGGCAACCTCGTAATGAGCCAATAGGCTTTCTGTTGCCTGCATTTCCATGTTTCCATGTTTCCTTTCTTCCAACCTTAACTTTCCCTCAACACCCTCCTACCCCTTCTCCCTCTCCCTCCCTTCCTACCACTCCTCCCTCTCCCTCCCTTCCTACCAGTCCTCCCTCTCCCTCCCTCCCTCCCTCCCTCCTGCAACACAACACCTGAGGAACCGCCAGTGAAGGGGAAAAAATGCAACACTGCACGTTACATAGCAGGTCTTTCTCTCCCCTCCCTCCCTTTGCCGACCCTGTACCCTTCCCGCCCTCCCTCCCTCCCTCTCGTGGGAAAGTCGTGCATCTTGTCCTAGTTGGTTATGGTTAGGTCTGTGTGTGTGTGTGTGTGTGTGTGTGTGTGTATGTGAACGTTTTTTGCCGCCACTGCAGAGAGCGAGTGTCGAATGGTTTATGGGGGAAGTGATGCGTGTGTGTGTGTGTGTGTGTGTGTGTGTGTGTGTGTGTGTGTGTGTGTGTGTGTGTGTGTGTGTGTGTGTGTGTGTGTGAACGTAGAACTTTGTCACGATTAAAAAGGTCTCAAGTGAAGCAGCAGAGAAGGAAAGGAAAAGGAAAGATGAAAAAGGAAAAAGGAAAGGAAAAAAAAGGAGAAAAGAGGAAGCGAATTGAAAATATGAGTAAAGAAAATACAAATAAAAAGAACTAATGAAAGAACGTGTTAATGAATAAAATAGAAAACAAAACAAAAAAATAAAAAAAAGTACATAAACAAAAAAAAAAACAGAAACAGAGTAAAAGAAAACTAAACAAACAGACAATTAAAACAAAACATGCGTAATAATAATAAACAAGAAAAAAAAGAAAGCTGCAGAAAGGAAAAAAAGACGAAACAGACAGAGAATATAAATAAAAAAAAGGAGATAGAGGAGTGAAAAGCGTGAAAGGGTGCATGGGTTGAGAGGCGAGAACGGGAAGAAACGAGGGAGGGAGAGAGAGGGAGGAAGGAAAGGTAGAAAAGGGAGGGAGGGAGGGGAGGGAAGGAAGGGCGCCGGGTACTCGTGGACTGAAGGGAAAAAGAGCCAAAAAAAGGAGAAAAAGTGAGAGGGTCGAAGATGTGTGCAGCCAATTAGGGAGGCGGCGGTGCCCTAATGAGAGGAGCCTTTGAGGTGGTGGCGGCGGCGGTGGTGATGGTGGAGGAGGAGGAGGAGGAGGGGGGCTGGAAGGAGAAAAAGTGAGGCGGGGCGGAGGGGCGGCAGGATGAAGGGAGGGAAGGATGAAGGCAAGGAGGGAAGGATGAGGGGAAGGAGGGAAGGATGAGGGGAAGGAGGGAAGGATGAGGGGAAGGAGGGAAGGATGAAGGCAAGGAGGGAAGGATGAGGGCAAGGATGAGGGGAAGGAGGGAAGGATGAAGGCAAGGAGGGAAGGATGAAGGGAAGGAGAGAAGCAAATGTAAGGATGGATAGAGGGGAAGGGATATAGAGGTAGAGAGTTGATGGAGATAGATAGATAGATAGATAGATGGATCGAAACAGAGATAGTTAAATAGATAGATAGATAGGTAGGTAGATAAATATATACAGATAGATAAATACAGATAGAGATGTGTGATGTGTGTGTGTGTGTGTGTGTGTGTGTGTGTGTGTGTGTGTGTGTGTGCCAGGTCTATAAGGTCAGAAAGCGCGGGAAAGTGTGACCGCAGGAGTAGGGAGAGGTGCGGTCAGGTGTCTCTAATGTTCCTTTTTCTACGCACGCGGGTCAAGTCACCTAAGCGCGCGGCGGCCTTATGGGAAACCCGCCAATGAGACCCGCCTAGCCACATCATTTGAATTAACCTTTTAACATAACCCGCCAATGAGACCCGCCCAGCCACATCATTTGAATTAACCTTTTAACATAACCCGCCAATGAGACCCGCCCAGCCACATCATTTGAATTAACCTTTTAACATAACCCGCCAAAGAGACCCGCCCGGCCACACCCAACAGTCTAGGGCAGTAGCATTTGAATTAACCTTTTAACATAACCCGCCAATGAGACCCGCCCAGCCACACCCAGCAGTCTAGGGCAGTAGTATTTGAATTAACCTCTTAACATAACCCGCCGATGAGACCCACCCAGCCGCACCCAACAGTCTAGGGCAGTAGTATTTGAATTAACCTTTTAACATAACCCGCCAATGAGACCCGCCCAGCCGCACCCAACAGTCTAGGGCAGTAGTATTTGAATTAACCTCTTAACATAACCCGCCAATGAGACCCGCCCAGCCGCACCCAACAGTCTAGAGCAGTAGTATTTGAATTAACCTCTTAACATAACCCGCCAATGAGACCCACCCGGCCGCACCCAACAGTCTATAGCAGTTGCTCTTAGCCTTTTTACCAACACGCCCCCCTAGTAGTTGATCCTTCTCTTCACGCCCCCTTGTATAAATAGATAAAATTCTCTCCCAGATTTATTAAACAATAGTAAGCCTAAGTAGACTATAGACAACTAAAGTTAATGAAGGCGCTAACTTTGGATTATTTTTTTTATAAACTTCTCAGTATTAGCCCACGGTCATGTTATAATATGAATATTTGGGGAGGCGGTGGCTAGGTGGTTAGCGTGCCGGTCCAGCATTCGGGGCGTTGTCCATGATGCGGGGTCGAATCCGCCGCTAACCACTTGGGATTTTTCAGTCACCGTGGAGTGGCCTAAGACTACCCACATGCTGTCCTGAAGACCAGCCATCAACCCGGACTCTAGAAGAAGCTGTGCAAGTGAAACCAAGAATGAGCTCCGGGT
Organism: Eriocheir sinensis; assembly: GCF_024679095.1. Lineage (NCBI taxonomy): Eukaryota > Metazoa > Arthropoda > Malacostraca > Decapoda > Varunidae > Eriocheir > Eriocheir sinensis. The sequence continues at coordinate 6,182,326 of NC_066570.1, forward strand.
GGCAGCATGAGCCAATAATAATGGCGCCACTATACAACAATTGCCTGCGCCATGACGGGCTCGGGCCGACCATCAGGCCCCTATGTAATAGACTACCGGCGCTATAGGCCACATGTAAAAAAAATAATAATAATAATAAATAAATAAAATAAAACGACAACAGAAGTTCTAATTTTCCTCCAGGGCTCCCGCCTCCGTTGGAAATTACTAACTTCCCTCTAGGGTGGTGCGCACCCCAGTTTAATTAAGAACCACTCAGTAGTACTTAACCTTTCAACATAACCCGCCAATAAGACGCGCCTGGCCACACCGTACCCAACAGTCTAGATCAGTAGTTCTTTAACCTTTTTAACACAACCCGCCGCTATAACCCGTCCACCACACTACACCAGCAGAGTCTGGAGTAGTAGTTTTTAACATTAATACGATCCCGTACACAACACGGTGACAGCCACGGACCCCTCCCTTTAATTTCCATGAAGGTGTTCTAGTAGTCACAAGCTAATGTTAATTGTACTGCATGAAACCCATTAGCAATATTTTTTTTACTACAGACATTTACTGATTTTCAATGAGCGATAAGGGTTACATTATATCATTCATACATGTTACAAGAAAAAAATAAATAGTGGAAGTTCATTCATGCTCTGCTTCACGGCCGTAGTCAAGTCTTCCATGGCCGATAACAAATCCACAGAACGAAGAGAAAACATAACCTAGTGACTTATCATCCAGGAATCACGAACACTACTGGCTCACGGGCTACAGAACGAAAACTGGTGGTGACATTATCCAAGAGTCAGAACCAATATCGACTCGAAGGCTACAAAACAGAAGAGAAACGAACGCTGGCGACTTATTTTCCTGGAGTCACACACACTCATGACTAGCAAGAGGAAAACCACAGTCGCAGTCTCAAGTCGTCAGAGGCACCCAAGCAAAATGAATAAAAAACAAACAAAAAACACGCAAATCTTCATCGCGAATTCAAAACAGCCTCAGCCATAACACTCCTGACTAGCAAAAAGAAAACACAATCGCCGTCACAGTTGTCCTGAGAGGCACCGAGCTCACAGGATACATAAAAACAGCAATAAAACACACAAACATACACCGTGAAATCCAAACAGCTGTGACCACAATAACCCTGAAAGAAACGCTAACAAACGAAGCAAACAAAACAGCCGCCTGCAGCCACGACACTCCTGAAAGAAATACTCATAAACAAGACAAACAAAAGAACCAACACTCACCCACTCCGCCGTGTTTGTTGTCTCCGAGGAAGCGAGGTTGTTTGGCACTCACCTGGAAGTAAACGAAATTAACAGGTTACAACACAGCTCAAGGAAATTGGTACACTCACCTCTAAATAAAATGGTACAGTCGCTCTAGGAAGGAAACAAAACAAAAATCCCAAACACACCTTCTGGTAAACGATATTCATCTCTATACGCATAAGGTGCCGACTCCAGGCCACGACAACCCTGCGACTTTTAGGCCCCCTTCACACTGTGCCGATTCAGCATCCGGCGATCGTTTCTAGACCTCTTTCCGACCATGTGCGACCTTTTCACATCAACTTTTCATACTCAAGACCTCGTGCACCTTGAGTCGCTGGGTTGTCGTGGCCCAGAGTCGGCACAGTGTGAACGGGGCCAAAGAGGGCGTCTACACATTGGATTCTACACGACCGCCTGGAAGATGAGGGAAGGAAAGACGGAGAGAAAGCATCACAGAGTTCACCGCTATGCACAGTGCTAGAGGCAGGACAGAGGGGGCCCATATTCGATTACTTCGGGTCTCACACACACGATCAGACTTTCTTAAGAGGTTGCTGTGGGTATTTCCGCGTGTAGTTTTATGAGCCTAATAATAGTCCGAGAAGGATTCTGCACTATGAACGTGAAAACATCCATGCATGAGGGTCCGGTCTAATCTCCCTTGTGGCCTCTGGAAATAATTGGTGAGAGAACCGAAAGCGACTGAGAATACGGGCCACAGGTGGACATAATGCTGCAAACCGCTTGGAGCGACAGAACAGTGTTGGATCACACGAGTAGCAAGGCATCGCTCTCAACGCCAAAAATACATATCAATCAATCAATCGATGGAGGCATACGTCGGGGGGCACGTCGGTCCGCCCACCATACGACGCCAAGTCCAAAGGTCCCTCCGGCGTAGTCTTCATGCAGGCCCCCTTCCCATCCTGAGTACCTCCCGGCAGGATCTATCGACTTGCTCAATCCACGAACTCCGTGGGCGTCCCCTTGGCCTCCTACATTCAGGATTGTCTCTTACAGAGACAACCCGATGAGCAGGATCAGCTTCTGGGTAACGTGCCACGTGCCCGTATAGCCGGAGTTGGCGTTGACGGACTATGTAGATAATATATGTCGAATCAGTCTTACGGAGTAGTCGCCGGTTTGACACAAAGTCATTCCAGCGATATCCCATGATTCTGCGTAGACATATATTACCAAAGGCATCAATCCGCCTCTCCAAGTCCCCATTTAGTGTCCATGTCTCACAACCATAGAGTAAGACAGGGAGCACAAGGGACTTGAAGATCCGGATCTTTGTCCTTCTGCACAGGTATCGACAACGCCATATACTCGTGTTGAGCGAGTCCATAACACCGTGGGCCAGGCCAATCCGCCGTAAGACTTCCTGGCCAGACTCACCGTTGTTATGAACTACGCTACCAAGATACGTGAAACTTTCTGAGATCTCAACGTCCTCACCACACGCATGAACAGACTGTACTGTGTCATCCAGCAAGCCTCCAAACACCTGTACCTTGGTCTTGGCCCAGGAGATATGAAGTCCCAAGGGCTTAAATATAGAACTTTCTATATTCCCTACAACGAGGAGAGAGAGAGAGAGAGAGAGAGAGAGAGAGAGAGAGAGAGAGAGAGAGAGAGAGAGAGAGAGAGAGAGAGAGAGAGAGAGAGAGAGAGAGAGAGAGAGAGAGAGAGAGAGAGAGAGAGAGAGAGAGAGAGAGAGAGAGAGAGAGAGAGAGAGAGAATCATTCCGGTCAGTTAATTAATTAGTGAGATAGTTTGTTACGTATTTCCTTACTCAAATACTTAATGTCACTTAGTCCGAAACTGACCGCTCTTTGGGCCACTCCTCTACTTTCTATTTTGTGTTAGTATTTTTTTTTCCTTGAACTGCTTCCTTTACTGAAAAAAAAAAAAAAAAAAATCTGCTGTTTTATTTGATATTCAACTTTCCGAGTAACAAGCTTCAGCCCGTCAGCCAAACTCAGGTATAATCTTGCCTGTCTTTCTCACATATTTGTCTCCCATGAGGCAAGACGGACTGTTGAAAGATGACAGGAGGAAAAGAAAGAGAAATTAAAATGCTGGTCACGTACCGCTCCCATTAGCCACACACCGAAGGGAAATAACACACACACACACACACACACGAGGAGGAAATGCTGGACAGGCGTGTAACACAAAGCAGCGAGAGGGAATGTGGAGGGATGTGGTAAGCGTGGAGGGAGGGAGAGGGATAGTGGGGCATGTGGAGAGGAGGAGGTGGAGGAGAGGCTAAGTGTAGGGGGAGGGAGAGCAGGGGAGGCAGTTCTGCGAAAGTGGAGGAGGAGAAGGAGGAGGAGGAGGAGGAGGAGGAGGAAGAATTCTAGGAAGGGAAAGGAGGGTGATTTGAGTAAGGGTATTATTATTAATATTATTATTATTACTATCATTATTATTATTATTATTATTATTATTATTATTATTATTTCGGTTATTGTGGTTAATGTTGTTGGTAGTAGTTTTACCAATGATACTACTACTACTACTACTACTACTACTTCTACTACTACTACTACTACTGCTACCACTACTACTATCTGCTACAATAACAACTGCAACAACAACAAAAACAAAAACAACAACTACTACTACTACTCAAAACAAAAACAAAAAGAGCATGAAATATAGGTTGGATGATGATGATGATGATGATGATGATGAGGAGGAGGAGGAGGAGGAGGGGGAGGATCCATAGTAAACATATCCTGCTGTCCTTCTCTCCTACTAACTCTCCCCCTCCTCAACCAGACTTGTCCTGCGAACGCTATGTAAGAGAAAACGGAGGTGCGAGGGGAGCAAAAGGGAAGACTAAGGAGTTGCTGGGAAGACTATGGAGGGGGCGGGTGGGGAGTGAGGGAGCGGGTAAAGGGATGATGGGGTGACATGAGGAAGGTGGTGTGCTGGGAGAGGAATGGTATAAGGGGGGATGCAATTATGACCAACAACTGATAACTGAGATCACGAACACTGTGCTTGCTTTGACGTAACCAACAATCGAGTTTAACCAGTGACGAAAAGGGGGATCGAAAACACTTTGACGTAAACAACAATCGATTATGACCAACGACGAAAATAAAGATGGTCAACGATTGCGACCAACGACGAAGTACCCAACAAATATGACCATGGCCGAAAATATCGATACTGAGAATTATGACCACGACCGAAAATATAAAAACTGACAATTATGACCACGACCGAAAATATAAAAACTGACAATTATGACCACGGGCGAAAACATCAAAACCGACCAATATGACCTTGCCGAAAATATAAAAACTGACAATATGAGCAAGAACTGAGATCACCAACACTTTGCTTTGCCGTAACCAACAAATGACCAACGACGAAACACGCAACAAATATGACCAATGTCGAAAATGTCGGAACCAACGTATATGTAAGTCTCTAATCAACAACGGATAACTACTAAGATTAACACTTTAGATTATCAGCGAATATGGGATTACAGCAATAAGGACGGTGTGGTTTTCTTCAACAATATGGTGCTGGTGATGGTGGTGGTGGTAAGCAGCTGACTGACTGACTGACTAACTGACTGACTGGCTGGCTGGCTGGTGTGTTTATCCTGTAGTAACTTGATACTGCACGTTCGTCTATCCTTGGTCAGATACCCTCCACCCCGTCTAATTATTCTTGTTATTACTACCACATGTGAGCAATAGTAGTAGTGTTGTTTCTGCTGCTCGGTCATTAATCGGTGTAGTCCTAGAAAACAGCAGTCTTGTTAAATAAGGAGTGCACAAGCAGTGACATTTTTGAGGGATGTGTCTTATATCTTCAAACACACAACAGTATCAATGACAAAAGTAAACTGCCCATGTTCCTGTTTTATGACCCGTCTCGTTCACTATTCGCTTACTCTCAAAACTCACTCTCTCACTCATTTACATAAAGTGGGCGGAGCACTCCAACTCCATCCACCGAATTAGTGTATCCTTATCTTTTTTATTACTCTTGAGTCATGCCACGTTCTCCTATATAAGTACGCACTCAGGCAGGCAGGCAGGCAGCAGCAAACGGGCGAGCCGAGCAGTACAGCAGCACCGACACGAACCTGCCTGCAAGCCAGCAGCGGTGGTGGTAATGAAAATGGATCGCACAGCGAGGAAGAGGGTTAAAAAACTATTGAGAAAACTAAACGCTAGGCACGCTACCGCCACCGTCACTGACACCAGCACCACCGCTGTTGCTGCCACTACTTCCACTACCACCACTATCGAAGAGGAGGAAGAAGAGGAGGAAGAAGAAGAAGACCACCTCCATCACCTCCATCACCACCACAGACCGTTGTTACAAGAAACGTTCTCATCAGAACCGTTACCCTCTGATAATAATGGTTTGGAGTTTGTGCTTCGACCACCTACACGCAGTGAAATGCTCGGGACGTCGTCGTCTAACACAAAATCTCTCGATAAAATCAGACAACGGAAAGATGGTGTTGGTAAACTTTTGGAACCTCCTCGTGATTATTGTACGGGTTTTAGCAGTTGCTCAATTTGAGTCACCGACAAATCTCACAACGCACTCAAGTATGATCTCAATATGGGTTCCATAGAGCAAACGTGTAATGTGTTCAAGAATCATGAATCTCCGGGATTGGACAGTGCCATCGCGTACGTTCGAAAACTATCAGATTTGGAAAATGTGGAACCATATCGCTTATTACCCTTAGACCCAAACGACGACACTCCTACCAAAGATCTTTTGGTACGTCAATTGGAAGAGCGAGAAAAGAAAAAGGAGGAACACCGAGAGAGTACATTTTACGACCATGGCGTGGATGATGTAGAATTCCCCCAGTTGATGACAGAATTTTTCTTCCATCCGAGTTTCCAACTTACACCGAAGGTAGACATTTAGCACACCGCAAAAACTCTTCTTCTTTTTCTTCATCTGGTGGTGGTGACGAAATAGAAAACTACCACCATAGACGAGCTCAGACTGTAGTTAGAGAAAACATCATCGAAGCTCTCACCTACAACCCCCGGGAGCATGTGGAAAACATCAGTGGTGAACTCGTGGGAGTCCCGAGGAGTCTGCGGGAAGCTAAACCTGTCGTCGTGATGAACAACTGTCCCTCCTTGTACGAAGCTGAACAAAATCCAGTGTATGGTCCGATCGTTCCTCGACCCAAAACGGTAGCGATGTACCAACGTCTGGGGAGACAGAAAAAGCGAGAATTCAGATTTTCACCGAGATCGGAAGAAAGGCTCTCACATTGGTATCCTTCCATGCCACACTCCATCTTCACGCAGTTCGCTGATCACATGTACGTCGGTTATGCTCAGACGTCCGAATTTGAGTATGCTATGTCCGATAACATGTTAGGAAGAATGAGCAGTTTCGTGCCATCCGAGACACTTGGGTGTATACAGGCCGTTTCGATTCGATGTGTTGGAAAGAAACAACTGGACAACGTCTACGAGATTCCACTATACTGCCTAAAAATCGAAGACACATCAGCTGGGCTTCCTGCCAACTTTTCCAAACCGTCGGCGTACGATGCTTTGGGAGCACACGGACCGGGTGGCCCATATGGACCCAGTGTTGTTTTTGATGATAGAGATGATGATGATGGTGGTGGTGGTGGTGGGGGTGATGATGAAGATGATAACAGGACCGTAGTGTATGGTTGTAGTGGTGATGACGAAGACGAAGACGAAATGAGTGCAGTCTTAACTGAAACTATCAAGAATCTCTTTGAGCATACGATAAGCAAAACCGAAATTGACCGATTCACTTCCAACCGAAAATGTGACATTAACAGCACCACCCACGAGCCAACCAACTCCAGAGGAGAACCAATTTTAACCCAGCAGACCAGAGGGTTATACTACGGAGAAATTAAGAGTATGGTGATTGAACCACGCATTGAAGCGGAGACGATAACGGCTGTGCTATCCGGTCTCTATATTGGGAGTCAGTTTTTCTTTGTGGTGGGAACGAGCAGTGAAGCTTACTTGATCGACCCTGACTTGGATTTTGCTGAAATGATATCGATTATCGAAGCTGGCCGTTGTGAACAAACAAAAGTGGATTTCCATGTTTCATCATCCATGCTACACTTCAGTTTTGGATGTGTGAAGACTCTAGTTAGGCCACTCTTATTCCGTAGAATCAACACGGATCTGCTACAGAAATACTTTATCGCGAGTAGGAATTCGATCATCTTTGTCGCCGCCCCATACAGCAACGACGACAAGAACTTCGTCCTCAGTGACGTTGTCGACGACGACACTGGTTTATACTTCAACAAGGTCAAACTGACCGTGGTGGGGATAACACCACATCCTCATCCATCAAACTACTCGTGCTCCTGTATGCCTCAACACGAGTCCAGCACACTCCCAAATTACCAGAGCGATCGGGTGGATGAAATTGACACCCACCGAAGAAACCCGGCCAAGAAGTTTGGTACTGAACACCTCACCCATTCTTCACCATCGTTCATGGAAAAACGCAATATACCGCGACGAGTTTCGTTTCGGGAAGATGGTCCCGAGAAGCGTTTATGTGGATCTGAACGCCCTTCATGATAAGACGAGAAAGCGTCGCATCAACATGGGTTATATAACAGAATATCTTTGGTGAACTGCCAGGGTGATGGTAATATAACATTGATTTTGGGTAATGCACCACCACCACCACCACCACCACCACAGCGGGGTACGAAGACGCGAGTGATTAGAGAACTTGTTAGGGATGACAACGTGTGATCAAAAGAAGTATCACATCATGGTGTCGTCGGGAGGATTTCCATATCACCCTCGCGGAACACCACTACATCAAATTCTACACGAGTTTCGGTTCCGACTATTTGAAGAGACTGTTGGTGGTATTTCCTAAGATCATGAATTCTACACAACGTCGTCGTCGTCGACACGCGCAGGTCTCAACTTTTACTTTTTGGACAAGTGGGGAAGGTGTATCTCTGCTGAACATTGGTAAGCGTCAGATGGTCTTAACCTTTTACAAGTGGCGAATGACTTCAACGTTAGACGAACTCCATCATTAAAATTGATCCAAATCCCCACCTCCCCATCCTCTATGACTTCGGTTGTTGTCATGGCACCTTCAGCATCAAGAGCATCATCATCATCATCATCAGCAGCAGCAGCAGTAGCAGTAGCAGCAGTAGCAGCACCATCATCATCATCATCATCATCATCTTCCACCAACAAAAAGAGCATGAAAAAATAGGTTGGAAGATGATGATGATGAGGAGGAGGAGGAAGAGGAGGAAAAAGAAAAGGAGAAGGTGGAGGAAAAAGACCAGGAGGAGTAGGAGCTATAATCAACATCCTGCTGTCCTCCTCTCCTATCCTCCTTCAACTTGACGTATCCTGCAACTGCTATGTCAGAGAAAACGGAGGCGCGAGGAGAGCAAAAGGGGAGACGAAGGATCTTTGGCGGGCGGGCGGGGTGTGAGGGAGCGGGTAGAGGGGTTATGAGGTGACATGAGAAAAGTGGGGGAGGGTTGATAGAAAGGGGAGATTTATTATTATTATTATTATTATTATTATTATTACAGATAAGGAATCAGCTCAAGGGGACAGAAAAAGGTGTAAAAAGAAAAGCCCGCTAATCGCTGTTCATGCGAAGACAAAAGTGAAAAGTGGCCAAAACAGAGATCAATTTCGGGTGGAAAGGTATCTTGATACACTACTCTTGAAAGAGCTCAAGTCGTAAGCAGGAGGAAATACAGGAGAAGAAGATTGTTGCAGAGTTTACCAGGGTAATGGATGAAAGAATGGAGGTGCTGGTTAACTCTTGCATAAGGAGTTTCGACAGTATAGGGATGGGCTGGAGTAGAAAGTCAAGTGCAACGAGCAGCGGGAGGGTGGGAGGCATGCAGTCAGCAAGTTCAGAAGAGCAGTCAGCATGAAAATATCGACAGAAGATATAAAGAGATGCAACATAGCGGCAGAATTTAAGAGGAAGAAGACTGTCAGTATGTGGAGGGGAGTTGAGTTTTGAGGTATTGAAGGACACCAACTTCCTCCTGCCTCATTCAGAAATGATCGCAAGATGTGAGGTTAAGCGTTGTGCAACGTTCAACCTAGAGCCATGTAACTCCTGGAGGGCGGGTCTTCTGATAAGTGAGATTGCATAATGCAAAGTAGAGTCGTCAGCATGTGAGTGGATAGGATAGTTTTTGGAAAAACCATTAATGAACAACAGAAAGAGAGTGGGAGATAGAACAGAGCCCTGGGGAACACCACTGTTGATTGCCCTAAACTTTGGGGGATGAACAGTGACCGTCTATCACGGCGACGATAGATCGGCCAGAAAGGAAACTGGAGATAAAGGTACAGAGAAGGATAGAATCCGTAGAATGGTAGTTTAGAAAGCAAAGGTTTGTGCCAGATCTGTTAAAGGTTTCGAAATGTCTAAAGCAACAGCAAAATTTTCACCGAAACGGCTAAGAGAGGCTGACCAGGAGTCAGTTGGGAGGGCGCGAAGATCACCAGTGGAACAGCTTTTGCGGAGCCCAAGCTGGCGATCAGAAAGGCCGGAATTTGAAAGCTTAAAATTTTCCGGTTCAGGATTGATCCAACAGCTTTAGAAAGAAAGGAAAGTAAAGATATAGGACGGTAGTTTTGTAACGGTCACCTGAATTATATACATCTCTCTCTCTCTCTCTCTCTCTCTCTCTCTCTCTCTCTCTCTCTCTCTCTCTCTCTCTCTCTCTCTCTGTATAAATATATATATATACATATATATATATATAAATATATATATATATATATATCTATAGATATATATATATATATATATATATATATATATATATATATATATATATATATATATATATATATATATATGTGTGTGTACACACACACACACACACACACACACACACACACACAGAGAGAGAGAGAGAGAGAGAGAGAGAGAGAGAGAGAGGTGGGGAGAGGGAGGAAGGGACAGACAGACAAACCTTATCACGGGGGGGGGGTACTCCTCCACTGCCTGCTGACGTCATCCCGCGCCGCCCGCCGCACTAGTCGTTAATGAGAAATAAAATCTGTTCACATTTCTTTACTTAACTCATCTGTTACTTGAGACAGGTAAATTTTGTCAACATTTTCGTGTCAAGCAGTAATTGTATACCTAGCATACCATCACAAAACTCGATAGGGAAAGAAAACCTGGTCATTACAGCGAGTTGAAGTCAGAGAATAACATTGAAAGTTTATACAGCACTTTACTTTTCATTGAGATTTGCAGCAATTATGGAACCAATTTACAACTAAGACGTTTGTTCTTGCACATGAAATTCCCCTGAACGCGATGGTACCTTAAGATTTTAGCAAAAGAGCGATATAAGAGGAGAAAAGGAAGGATTTGTAAGAGTCGAATAAACATTTAGTGATACTCTCTGACTTCTGCTCGCCAAAACTGCCTTACTTTTTAACCCCTTTGAGTCTTTATAGATGTATTATAGTTGTACAATCACTTCTTAGTCTAATGGTGTGAAGAAAATTTACCTAGCTTGTGTAACAGATGAGCAAGGGAAAGTAATACAAATGTTTTCTGAAATTACTCCCGCTGCTCACTCCCGCGGCGGCGATGAGGCACTCTGGCACCGGCTGAACGGTGCTGTTTAGGTGTAGAGTATTGCTCGGGTTCGCTGCCTCTCGTGTGTGACTGGCACCGGCTGAATGGTGTTGGTTAGGTGTAGACATATTTTCCGTGTTCGCTACCTCTTATGAGTGACCACCGGAGCGGACCTCCTCCTCGCCCAACGACACCACCCCGCGCGATGGCCAACACGACAGACGACGTCACAATAGTGCAGGAGTACTTCCCGGCCCTGCGGCGCGTACGGGTCATGCATTGTGGAGAGCTCATGGAGTTGCTGGACTCTGGCCGAGGCCGTCTTGCCGGAAGGTTCCGCTACGTCCCTCCCGCCGTGAAACACTCCTTCAGGCTGTCCCCTGGCCGGGGAGTGCAGCTGTGGGTGAGGGAGTGGCCACCCCACTCCCTCTACTGCCCTCCCGAGCCGTGCACCGATGCCATGGTGCACGCCGTGCTGCTCTACCGCGGCCTGGACGGAGAATACTGCTTCTTTGACAGCAACTTTGCCACCGCCCCGACCCCCGAGGTGATGGCGGTCGTGACCCGCTCCGGCACGAGTCGCGTTCACTACCTTCTCGAGCGGCCCGGCATCCAGGGCGTGGGCGTCGCCACGTGCCAGTACTACTGCCTGGCCCTCATGAGCTTCATCGTGCTGCACCCAAACCTGCCCACCAGCTGGCTCATCAGGGAGTTTGTCAAGGCCATGCGGCCACAGCGGGACGTGAAGGCGGTGCGTCTCAGCCGGGAGATTTTTCGCGAGGCGGGCATCGTCATGGTATTTGAGAGCGCCGGCACGCCCGTGCATGGGAGCTACCAGCCTGCCAGCAGGCCTTGCGCTATGCATAGACGCTACCAGCCTACCATCGTTCATAGGCACTTCCGGCCGCTTTCCGTTTTCGTCGCCGGTGAGGGAGAGCGGAGTGAGATGCTACCACCACCACCACCATCAGACGCTTTCAGATTTCGTCGCCGGTGAGGGAGAGCGGAGCGAGATGCTACCACCAACATCACCACCATCAGACCCTTTCAGATTTCGTGGCTCGCCGGTGGGGGAGAGCGGAGCGAGATGCAAACACTACCACCACCACCATCACACGCTTTCAGATTTCGTCGCTCGCCGGTGAGGGAGAGCGGAGCGAGATGCTAACACCACCATCACTACCAACAGAGGCTTTCAGATTTCGTCGCTCGCCGGTGAGGGAGAGCGGAGCGAGATGCTAACACCACCATCACTACCAACAGAGGCTTTCAGATTTCGTCGCTCGCCGGTGAGGGAGAGCGGAGCGAGATGCTAACACCACCACCACCACCAGACGCTTTCAGTTTTCGTCGCCCGTGAGGGAGAGCGGAGCGAAATGCTACCACCATCACTACCAACAGACGCTTTCAGATTTCGTCGCCCGTGAGGGAGAGCGGAGCGAAATGCTAACACCATCACTACCACCAGACGCTTTCAGTTTTCGTCGCCCGTGAGGGAGAGCGGAGCGAAATGCTAACACCATCACTACCAACAGACGCTTTCAGATTTCGTCGCCCGTGAGGGAGAGCGGAGCGAAATGCTAACACCATCACTACCAACAGACGCTTTCAGATTTCGTCGCCCGTGAGGGAGAGCGGAGCGAAATGCTAACACCATCACTACCAACAGACGCTTTCAGTTTTCGTCGCCCGTGAGGGAGAGCGGAGCTAGATGCTACCGCCATCACTACCAACAGACGCTTTCAGATTTCGTCGCCCGTGAGGGAGAGCGGAGCTAGATGCTACCGCCATCACTACCAACAGACGCTTTCAGATTTCGTCGCCGGTGAGGGAGAGCGGAGCGAAATGCTACCGCCATCACTACCAACAGACGCTTTCAGTTTTCGTCGCTCGCCGGTGAGGGAGAGCGGAGCGAAATGCTGACACCATCACTACCACCAGACGCTTTCAGTTTTCCTCGCCCGTGAGGGAGAGCGGAGCGAAATGGTAACACCATCACTACCAACAGACGCTTTCAGTTTTCGTCGCTCGCCGGTGAGGGAGAGCGGAGCGAGATGCTAACACCACCACCATCACCACCATCAGACGCTTTCAGATTTCGTCGCTCGCCGGTGAGGGAGAGCGGAGCGAGATCACTACTACCACCACCATCTTCACCATCAGACGCTTCCAGTTTTTGTCGCCCGTGAGGGAGAGCGGAGCGAGATGCTAACACCATCACCACCACCACCACCATCAGCCGTTTTCTGAATTCGTCGCGAGGGAGCAGGAGCAGCTGAGTCATGGCAGAAGAACCACCAGGTTGTCTGGATCCCCCCTACCCCACCTCTCTGCGCATTCTAAGTGATGTCACTGCCTAGAAGGGAGCGAGATAGAGAGAGAGAGAGAGAGAGAGAGAGAGAATTTAAGGGTATCCTGATGTAATGTAGTAGTGAACGTCAAAGTAGGTTCTGATGCTGGAATGCATTTTCAGTACTGTTTTAGTGCCCTCTGCATTAATTTCCCCTGGTTATTAGGACAATTCACTCCTATAATAATAAGCATGACTATAGGGCATGTGCATTCACATATAATCCTGGGTTCCCATTGCTCTTTAATTAAAGTATTTGTTCACCTAAGTCTTGGGTATAGAGCATGGTGCCCAGTGCAGCTAAGCTCAGTGAGCTCCTTCCCTCTGCAGCTTGGCAGCTTCCGTTGTGCTATGTAACGAGGCTACAGCCTTATGATTTATTGATGTACAGTACATATATGCCTAATGAAATTATACACAATACTAAACTGTTGAATGAGCTTAGGATCTAATAAAAAAAACTAATCCAAAAAGTGTATTATTTGTAACTTCATCTTTTGGGAGACTGAAAAAGTAGTGTGGTCCCTTTGGGATGCAGCGATCTGCTCCCACGAACAATGCAACACGAAGGCGTACTATACAAGAGTTTCCCATGACACAGAAAACGGACCGGTGAGGGAATAATAATAATAATAATAATAATAATAATAATAATAATAATAATAATAATAATAATAATAATAATAATAATAATGGTAATAATAATAATAATCTCCGTCAGCTTAGCCCGCTTATACGGACGATCCCATTTCAGTTTTGCCTCAAGTGACATGTGAGACGGTCCTGAAGCAAAATCCTTATACCGCTTAAGTAACATTTTCAAATTGAACTGACGAGTCCGACGAATAGCTCGAACCCTGAACTGAAAATGCTACTTAAAGTGAAAACTGAGGTTACTTAAGCGGGTGAACCCGCCGGTCATCCGTCACCCGTAGAATCTGGCCCACCCCAAGGTAAAGGGAGGCAAGCCAGGTATTCTAATATACTATTACTACTAATGCCACTACTACTACTACTACTACTACTACTACTACTACTACTACTACTACTACTACTACTACTGCTACTGCTACAATAACAACAATAACTACTATTACTACTACTTCTAAAACAAAACAAAAAAAGCATGAAAAAATAGGTTGGAAGATGATGAAGATGATGATGAGGAGGAGAAGAAGAAAAAAGAAAAGGAGAAGGAGGAAAAGGACGAGGAGAAGTAGGAGCTTTAATCAAAATCCTGCTGTCCTCCTCTCCTATCCCCTTAAGACGTATCCTGCAACGGCTATGTCAGAGAAAACGGAGGCGGGAGGAGAGCAGAAGGGTAGACGAAGGATCTTTGGTGGGAAGGTTTATGGGAGGCGGGCGGGTGGGGTGAGGGAGCGGGTAGAGGGGTTATGAGGTGACATGAGTAAGGTGGTGTGTTGGGGGAGGGTTGAATGAGAGGGAAGATTTATTTATTTATTTATTTACAGATAAGGAATCAGCTCAAGGGCAACAGAAAAAGGTGTAAAAAGAAAAGCCCGCTAATCGCTGTTCATGCGAAGACAAAAGTGAAAAGTGGCCAAAACAGAGATCAATTTCGGGTGGAAAGGTATCTTGATACACTACTCTTGAAAGAGCTCAAGTCGTAAGCAGGAGGAAATACAGGAGAAGAAGATTGTTGCAGAGTTTGCCAGGGTAATGGATGAAAGAATGGATATGCTGGTTAACTCTTCCATAAGGAGTTTCGACAGTATAGGGATGGGCTGGAGTAGAAAGTCAAGTGCAACGAGCAGCGGGAGGGTGGGAGGCATGCAGTTAGCAAGTTCAGAAGAGCAGTCAGCATGAAAATATCGACAGAAGACAAAAAGAGATGCAACATAGCGGCGGAATTTAAGAGGAAGAAGACTGTCAGTATGTGGAGGGGAGTTGAGTTTTGAGGTATTGAAGGACACCAACTTCCTCCTGCCTCATTCAGAAATGATCGCAAGATGTGAGGTTAAGCGTTGTGCAACGTTCAACCTAGAGCCATGTAACTCCTGGAGGGCGGGTCTTCTGATAAGTGAGATTGCATAATGCAAAGTAGAGTCGTCAGCATGTGAGTGGACAGGATAGTTTTTGGAAAAACCATTAATGAACAACAGAAAGAGAGTGGGAGATAGAACAGAGCCCTGGGGAACACCACTGCTGATTGCCCTAAACTTTGGGGGATGAACAGTGACCGTCTATCACGGCGACGATAGATCGGCCAGAGAGGAAACTGGAGATAAAGGTACAGAGAAGGATAGAATCCGTAGAATGGTAGTTTAGAAAGCAAAGGTTTGTGCCAGATCTGTTAAAGGTTTCGAAATGTCTAAAGCAAAAGCAAAATTTTCACCGAAACGGCTAAGAGAGGCTGACCAGGAGTCAGTTGGGAAGGCGCGACGATCACCAGTGGAACAGCTTTTGCGGAGCCCAAGCTGGCGATCACAAAGGCCAGAATTTGAAAGCTTGAAATTTTCCGGTTAAGGATTGATCCAACAGCTTTAGAAAGAAAGGAAAGTAAAGATATAAGACGGTAGTTTTGTAACGGTCACCTGAATTATATACATCTCTCTCTCTCTCTCTCTCTCTCTCTCTCTCTCTCTCTCTCTGTATATATATATATATATATATATATATATATATATATATATATATATATATATATATATATATATATATATATATATATATATATATATATATATATATATATATATATATATATATATATATATATATATATATATATATATATAGAGACAGAGAGAGAGAGAGAGAGAGAGTGAGAGAGAGAGAGGACAGACAGACAAGCCTTATCATTGGGGGTACTCCACTGCCTGCTGACGTCATCCCGCGCCGCCCGCCACTAGTCGTTAATGAGAAATAAAATCTGTTCACATTTCTTTACTTAACTCATCTGTTACTTGAGACAGGTAAATTTTGTCAACATTTTCGTGTCAAGCAGTAATTGTATACCTAGCATACCATCACAAAACTCGATAGGAAAGAAAACCTGGTCATTACAGCGAGTTGAAGTCAGAGAATAACATTGAAAGTTTATACAGCACTTTACTTTTCATTGAGATTTGCAGCAATGATGTAACCAATTTACAACAAAGACGTTTGTTCTTGCACATGAAATTCACCTGAACGCGATGGTACCTTAAGATTTTAGCAAAAGAGCGATATAAGAGGAGAAAAGGAAGGATTTGTAAGAGTCGAATAAACATTTAGTGATACTCTCTGACTTCTGCTCGCCAAACTGCCTTACTTTTAACCCTTTGAGTCTTTATAGATGTATTATAGTTGTACAATCACTTCTTAGTCTAATGGCGTGAAGAAAATTTACCTAGCTTGTGTAACAGATGAGCAAGGGAAAGTAATACAAATGTTTTCTGAAATTACTCCCGCTGCTCACTCCCGCGGCGGCGATGAGGCACTCTGGCACTGGCTGAATGGTGCTGGTTAGGTGTACACATATTTTCCGTGTTCGCTGACTCTCATGTATGACCATCGGAGCGGACCTCCTCCTCGCCCGACGACACCACCCCGCGCGATGGCCAACACGACAGACGACGTCACAATAGTGCAGGAGTACTTCCCGGCCCTGCGGCGCGTACGGGTCATGCATTGTGGAGAGCTCATGGAGTTACTGGACTCTGGCCGAGGCCGTCTTGCCGGAAGGTTTCGCTACGTCCCTCCCGCCGAGAAACACTCCTTCAAGCTGTCTCCTGGCCGGGGAGTGCAGCTGTGGGTGAGGGAGTGGCCACCCCACTCCCTCTACTGCCCTCCCGACCCGTGCACCGATGCCATGGTGCACGCCGTGCTGCTCTACCGCGGCCTGGACGGAGAATACTGCTTCTTTGACAGCAACTTTGCCACCGCCCCGACCCCCGAGGTGATGGCGGCCGTGACCCGCTCCGGCACGAGTCGCGTTCACTACCTTCTCGAGCGGCCCGGCATCCAGGGCGTGGGCGTCGCCACGTGCCAGTACTACTGCCTGGCCCTCATGAGCTTCATCGTGCAGCACCCAAACCTGCCCACCAGCTGGCTCATCAGGGAGTTTGTCGAGGCCATGCGGCCACAGCGGGAGATTTTTCGCGAGGCGGGCATCGTCACGGACTTTGAGAGCGCCGGCACGCGCGTGCATGGGCGCTACCAGCCTGCCAGCGTCAGGAAGACGGAGCGTGACAGAAGGAGGACTATGAAGGGGCAGCGCATTTCAAACAGGTGCCTGAAGACGCAGGAACAGATCGGGTCGCTGCTGACGCCCGTGAGTGGGCAGTGACAGCCAGCCAGCGTCGGGGAGCGAGAGCGCAGCAGGGGAGGTGCCGTACTGTGAACAGCTTCCTGAAGACACAGAAACTGGCCGTCGAGTTCGGCTGCTGATGCTATTGAAGCCAATTTGGAAGAAATTAGGAAAATTCAAGGAAATAGCCTGGAGGCCACCAAAACGGGCGTGTCGGAATACTCGAGGAATAGGATCAACAGTTTAACGAATTGGTGAAGAACTTCAAAATCGACTCGCATGGAGAGAGCGTCGTGTCGGCCTATGATGTGCCGAGCCTTAAACCCGACAACACAACGAGCACTTTCTCGGGGCGCTCGTGAGAGCTCTCGATTTTCATCAAGTGAACACGCGGAACGTGGCGAGGGTGTAAACGGAGATATCAAAAAGAGGAAGTAACACTAAACAAGCAACCATCGACGTCTTCGACAATTATTTCCTCGACAAAAATTTATCCTCATCATCGCTGACATCTCCCTGTGGATGACAACGTCATAAACCTATTGTACAACATTGTTCACGATCCAATAAGTTACGGCGAAATGAACGGAGAACCGGTTTCTGTATTCGGCGTATCCAGAAACTACGCCGACAAACTGAGACTGGACGACACTGCAAAATTCCGCCTCTACAATAAGACACTCGAGATGGGTAATGGTGGCGATGATAACGACGTCGCCGATTTAATGTTCGCAGACGCGAACGTGAAGGCAAGAGGTACCTCAAAGAACTCATGTCCAAAGGAAGATTGAATCTGCCTGCCAGTGCAGCTCTGGACATGGATATGATGTACGACTTGCATATCCACAACGATAGTCAAGAACATGATCGCGAATATAGTAATGGAGAACTTTGATATATTAAACAGTTAATGGAGCCAACATCACAAACATTTGTTGACACCCTCGCACCTGTCTGCCACGAGTATGATTTTCCCCGCCACCATGAATCACAACAGTTTTTCGCTGGTGATAGTAGTAGTAGTAGTAGTAATAGTAGTAGTAGTAGTAGTAGTAGTGGTGGTGATTTTGGAGACACCTTATTTTCGAACGATAAAACTGTCAAGAGAATTATCAACCCCCCACCCCCCTTTTTTTTTTACGTCGCTGCCTATTGCGCCGGTAGGCTTCTTCCCGGTGGGGCCTGATGGTTTGCCCAGCCCATTCTGGTGCAGGCGAGTGTTTAAAGTGGCGCCATCTTATGTTGGCTCATGCTGCCCCCCGGAACTCATCTTTGAGCCTCTCTTTGGAGAGGTTATCTAGAGCCCAGGTTGATGGGTGGTCTTCAGGGCAGCATGTGGGTAGTCTTAGGCCACTCGGCGGTGACTGAAAAAACTCAGCTGTGCGGCGGCCTGGATTCGAACCCGCGTCCCTCCTGGAGCTCCTGAACGCGGGGCCGTCAGGCTAACCACTCAGCCACCGCCTCCCCTTAGTCACCAACCAATTTTTGTTGAGGTGATCAGAGCATTACTAAGCAGCTTAAGTCTGCACGAATTCACTCGGGCGTCTCACACGGCAACAGAGAACCCGATTGACGGTAACCAGAAAGGAAGGTGGAATAATTCATCTCGAGGACTCAAGAACCACACCGTTCGAGATGGAGAGATCCTCGTGGACGGCGACAATGTATCTAATTCATTCCAGGTGAATTCTATGTGGCTGATTTGATTGAATGATGGTGTTATGTTATTTTCCTAATGTTATGTAGTATTTGTAACCCTCAATAAATATGCACAAAACTTAGAGTTGGTTGTTTCCATCTATCCGTAAGAAACTACATGAGGTCGAAAATCTGAAAGGTATGGTATGGTATGGTATGGTGTGATGTTATGTGGTGTGGTAGGAAATCTAGATGTAGTGCATGTTGTTGAAAGAACTCTGATACCACCACATGAAATCGAGGCATGAATATCTGAGATCACCAACAGTTGACGGCAAGAAACGATGTTGGTACGAAAATCTAAGAACGTCTATCAACAACGTTGATTTGGAGGATCACCAACGAGTAATGAAATGACCAACGACGAAAAACTGATTAAACCAACACAACAAGTAAGTCTCTGACCAACAACGAAAAACTGATTAAACTAACACAACAAGTAAGTCTCTGACCAACAACGAAAAACTGATTAAACCAACACAACAAGTAAGTCTCTGACCAACAACGAAAAACTGAGTAAACCAACACAACAAGTAAGTCTCTGACCAACAACGAAAAACTGATTAAACCAATACAACAAGTAAGTCTCTGACCAACAACGAAAAACTGATTAAACTAACACAACAAGTAAGTCTCTGACCAACAACGAAAAACTGATTAAATTAACACAACAAGTAAGTCTCTGACCAACAACGAAAAACTGAGTAAACCAACACAACAAGTAAGTCTCTGACCAACACCGAAAAACTGAGTAAACCAACACAACAAGTAAGTCTCTGACCAACAACGAAAAACTGATTAAACCAACACAACAAGTAAGTCTCTGACCAACAACGAAAAACTGAGTAAACCAACACAACAAGTAAGTCTCTGACCAACACCGAAAAACTGAGTAAACCAACACAACAAGTAAGTCTCTGACCAACAACGAAAAACTGAGTAAACCAACACAACAAGTAAGTCTCTGACCAACAACGAAAAACTGAGTAAACCAACACAACAATTAAGTCTCTGACCAACAACGAAAAACTGATTAAACCAACACAACAAGTAAGTCTCTGACCAACAACGAAAAACTGAGTAAACCAACACAACAAGTAGTCTCTGACCAACAACGAAAAACTGAGTAAACCAACACAACAAGTAAATCTCTGACCAACAACGAAAAACTGAGTAAATTAACACAACAAGTAAGTCACTGACCAACAACGAAAAACTGAGTAAATTAACACAACAAGTAAGTCCCTGACCAACAACGAAAAACTGAGTAAATTAACACAACAAGTAAGTCTCTGACCAACAACGAAAAGCTGAGTTCGTCAACACTTTACCGTAACCAATAAGTGAGTATCAGAGCAACGATGAAAATCTGAGGTAACCAGAAATTAAGTCTCATCAACAAATAAGTCTCTGAGCAACGATGAAAATCTGAGATCGTCAACACTGAACAATAACCAACAAATAAGTCTCTGAGCAACGATGAAAATCTGAGGTAACCAGAAATTAAGTCTCATCAACAAATAAGTCTCTGAGCAACGATGAAAATCTGAGGTCGTCAACACTGAACAATAACCAACAAATAAGTCTCTGAGCAACGATGAAAATCTGAGATCGTCAACACTGAACAATAACCAACAAATAAGTCTCTGAGCAACGATGAAAATCTGAGATCGCCAACACTGAGCAATAACCAACAAATAAGTCTCTGACCAACGATGAAAATCTGAGATCGTCAACACTGAGCAATAACCAACAAATAAGTCTCTGACCAACGATGAAAATCTGAGATCGTCAACACTGAACAATAACCAACAAATAAGTCTCTGACCAACGATGAAAATCTGAGATCGCCAACACTGAACAATAACCAACAAATAAGTCTCTGACCAACGATGAAAATCTGAGGTAACCAACAATTAAGTCTAACCAACAAGTCAGTCTCTGACCAACGACGAAAACCAACACTCAACGGTAACGGCAACCAGCAAGAAAGTCTGCTGAACAACAACACAACAACATCGATTTAATAGTAACACCAATATGAAATTGACGCTACCAGCCTACCATCGTTCATAGGCACTTCCAGCCGCTTTCCGTTTTCGTCGCCGGTGAGGGAGAGCGGAGTGAGATGCTACCACCATCACTACCACCACCACCATCTGAAGCTTTCAGTTTTCGTCGCCCGTGAGGGAGAGCGGAGCGAGATGCTACCATGATCACTACCAACAGACGCTTTCAGATTTCGTCGCTTGCCGGTGAGGGAGAGCGGAGCGAGATGCTAACACTACCACCACCACATCTTCACCATCAGACGCTTTCAGTTTTCGTCGCCGGTGCGGGAGAGCGGAGCGAGATGCTAACACCACCACCACCACCACCACCATCAGACGCTTTCAGTTTTCGTCGCCGGTGCGGGAGAGCGGAGCGAGATGCTACCACCACCATCACCACCACCACCACCATCAGAAGCTTTCAGTTTTCGTCGCCCGTGAGGGAGAGCGGAGCGAGATGCTAACACTACCACCACCACCACCACCATCAGACGCTTTCAGTTTTCGTCGCCGGTGAGGGAGAGCGGAGCGAGATGCTAACACTACCACCACCACCATCAGACCCTTACAGGGTTCGTCGCGCGTGAGGGAGAGCGGCGCGACTTGCTAAAACCACCACCACCACATCTTCACCATCAGACGCTTTCAGTTTTCGTCGCCCGTGAGGGAGAGCGGAGCGAGATGCTAACACCACCACCACCACATCTTCACCATCAGACGCTTTCAGTTTTCGTCGCCCGTGAGGGAGAGCGGAGCGAGATGCTAACACCACCACCACCACATCTTCACCATCAGACGCTTTCAGGTTTCGTCGCCGGTGAGGGAGAGCGGAGCGAGATGCTAACACCACCACCACCACATCTTCACCATCAGACGCTTTCAGTTTTCGTCGCCGGTGAGGGAGAGCGGAGCGAGATGCTAACACTACCACCACCACATCTTCACCATCAGACGCTTTCAGTTTTCGTCGCCCGTGAGGGAGAGCGGAGCGAGATGCTAACACCACCACCACCACCACCATCAGACGCTTTCAGTTTTCGTCGCCCGTGAGGGAGAGCGGAGCGAGATGCTAACACCACCACCACCACCACCACCACCATCAGACGCTTTCAGTTTTCGTCGCCCGTGAGGGAGAGCGGAGAGAGATGCTACCACCACCACCACCATCAGACGCTTTCAGATTTCGTCGCTCGCCGGTGAGGGAGAGCGGAGCGAGATGCTAACACTACCACCACCACATCTTCACCATCAGACGCTTCCAGTTTTCGTCGCCCGTGAGGGAGAGCAGAGCGAGATGCTACCACCACCACCATCTTCACCATCAGACGCTTCCAGTTTTCGTCGCCGGTGAGGGAGAGCTGAGCGAGATGCTACCACCACCACCATCTTCACCATCAGACGCTTCCAGTTTTCGTCGCCGGTGAGGGAGAGCGGAGCGAGATGCTAACACCACCACCACCACCACCACCATCAGACGCTTCCAGTTTTCGTCGCCGGTGAGGGAGAGCGGAGCGAGATGCTACCACCACCACCACCACCACCACCATCAGACGCTTCCAGTTTTCGTCGCCGGTGAGGGAGAGCGGAGCGAGATGCTAACACCACCACCACCACCACCACCATCAGACGCTTTCAGTTTTCGTCGTCGCGAGGGAGCAGGAGCAGCTGAGTCATGGTAGAAGAAACACCAGGTTGTCTGGATCCCCCGTACCCCACCTCTCTGCGCATTCTAAGTGATGTCACTGCCTAGAAGAGAGAGAGAGAGAGAGAGAGAGAGAGAGAGAGAGAGAGAGAGAGAGAGAGAGAGAGAGAGAGAGAGAGAGAATTTAAGGGTATCCTGATGTAATGTAGTAATGAACGTCAAAGTAGGTTCTGATGCTGGAATGCATTTTCAGTACTGTTTTAGTGCCCTCTGCATTAATTTCCCCTGGTTATTAGGACAATTCACTCCTATAATAATAAGCATGACTATAGGGCATGTGCATTCACATACAATCCTGGGTTCCCATTGCTCTTTAATCAAAGTATTTGTTCACCTAAGTCTTGGGTATAGAGCATGGTGCCCAGTGCAGCTAAGCTCAGTGAGCTCCTTCCCTCTGCAGCTTGGCAGCTTCCGTTGTGCTATGTAACGAGGCTACAGCCTTATGATTTATTTATGTACAGTACATATATGCCTAATGAAATTATACACAATACTAAACTGTTGAATGAGCTTAGGATCTAATAAAAAAACTAATCCAAAAAGTGTATTATTTGTAACTTCATCTTTTGGGAGACTGAAAAAGTAGTGTGGTCCCTTTGGGATGCAGCGATCTGCTCCCACGAACAATGCAACACGAAGGCGTACTATACAAGAGTTTACCATGACACAGAAAACGGACCGGTGAGGGAATAATAATAATAATAATAATAATAATAATAATAATAATAATAATAATAATAATAATAACAATAATAATAATAATAATAATAATCATCTCCGTCAGCTTAGCCCGCTTATACGGACGATCCCATTTCAGTTTTGCCTCAAGTGACATGTGAGACGGTCCTGAAGCAAAATCCTTATACCGCTTAAGTAACATTTTCAAATTGAACTGACGAGTCCGACGAATAGCTCGAACCCTGAACTGAAAATGCTACTTAAAGTGAAAACTGAGGTTACTTAAGCGGGTGAACCCGCCGGTCATCCGTCACCCGTAGAATCCGGCCCTCCCCAAGGTAAAGGGAGGCAAGCCAGGTATTCTAATATACTATTACTACTACTGCCACTACTACTACTACTACTACTACTACTACTACTACTACTACTACTACTGCTACTGCTACAATAACAACAATAACTACTATTACTACTACATCTAATACAAAACAAAAAAAGCATGAAAAAATAGGTTGGAAGATGATGAAGATGATGATGATGAAGAGAAGAAGAAAAAAGAAAAGGAGAAGGAGGAGGAAAAGGACGAGGAGAAGTAGGAGCTTTAATCAAAATCCTGCTGTCCTCCTCTCCTATCCCCTTAAAACGTATCCTGCAACTGCTATGTCAGAGAAAACGGAGGCGGGAGGAGAGCAGAAGGGTAGACGAAGGATCTTTGGTGGGAAGGTTTATGGGGAGGCGGGCGGGTGGGGTGTGAGGGAGCGGGTAGAGGGGTTATGAGGTGACATGAGTAAGGTGGTGTGTTGGGGGAGGGTTGAATGAGAGGGAAGATTTATTTATTTATTTATTTACAGATAAGGAATCAGCTCAAGGGCAACAGAAAAAGGTGTAAAAAGAAAAGCCCGCTAATCGCTGTTCATGCGAAGACAAAAGTGAAAATGGCCAAAACAGAGATCAATTTCGGGTGGAAAGGTATATTGATACACTCCTCTGGAAAGAGCTCAAGTCGTAAGCAGGAGGAAATACAGGAGAAGAAGATTGTTGCAGAGTTTACCAGGGTAATGGATGAAAGAATGGAGATGCTGGTTAACTCTTGCATAAGGAGTTTCGACAGTATAGGGATGGGCTGGATTAGAAAGTCGAGTGCAACGAGCCGCGGGAGGGTGGGAGGCATGCAGTTAGCAAGTTCAGAAGAGCAGTCAGCATGAAAACATCGATAAAAGATATAAAGAGATGCAGCATAGCGGCGGAATTTAAGAGGAAGAAGACTGTCAGTATGTGGAGGGGAGTTTAGTTTTGAGGTATTGAAGGACACCAACTTCCTCCTGCCTCATTCAGAAATGATCGCAAGATGTGAGGTTAAGCGTTGTGCAACGTTCAACCTAGAGCCATGTAACTCCTGGAGGGCGGGTCTTCTGATAAGTGAGATTGCATAATGCAAAGTAGAGTCGTCAGCATGTGAGTGGATAGAATAGTTTTTGGAAAAACCATTAATGAACAACAGAAAGAGAGTGGGAGATAGAACAGAGCCCTGCGGAACACCGCTGTTGATTGCCCTAAACTTTGGGGGATGAACAGTGACCGTCTATCACGGCGACGATAGATCGGCCAGAAAGGAAACTGGAGATAAAGGTACAGAGAAGGATAGAATCCGTAGAATGGTAGTTTAGAAAGCAAAGGTTTGTGCCAGATCTGTTAAAGGTTTCGAAATGTCTAAAGCAACAGCAAAATTTTCACCGAAACGGCTAAGAGAGGCTGACCAGGAGTCAGTTGGGAGGGCGCGAAGATCACCAGTGGAACAGCTTTTGCGGAGCCCAAGCTGGCGATCACAAAGGCCAGAATTTGAAAGCTTGAAATTTTCCGGTTCAGGATTGATCCAACAGCTTTAAAAAGAAAGGAAAGTAAAGATATAAGACGGCAGTTTTGTAACGGTCACCTGAATTATATACTCTCTCTCTCTCTCTCTCTCTCTCTCTCTCTCTCTCTCTCTCTCTCTCTCTCTCTCTCTCTCTCTCTCTCTCTCTCTCTGTATATATATATATATATATATATATATATATATATATATATATATATATATATATATATATATATATATGTGTGTGTGTGTGTGTGTGTGTGTGTGTGTGTGTGTGTGTGTGTGTGTACATACAAACACACAGAGAGAGAGAGAGAGAGAGAGAGAGAGAGAGAGAGAGAGAGAGAGAGAGAGAGAGGTGGGAGAGGGAGGAGGGAGGACAGACAAGCCTTATCACTGGGGGGTACTCCTCCACTGCCTGGTGACGTCATCCCGCGCCGCCCGCCGCACTAGTCGTTAATGAGAAATACAATCTGTTCACATTTCTTTACTTAACTCATCTGTTACTTGAGACAGGTAAATTTTGTCAACATTTTTGTGTCAAGCAGTAATTGTATACCTAGCATACCATCACAAAACTCGATAGGGAAAGAAAACCTGGTCATTACAGCGAGTTGAAGTCAGATAATAACATTGAAAGTTTATAAAGCACTTTACTTTTCATTGAGATTTGCAGAAATTATTGAACCAATTTACAACTAACCGTTTGTTCTTGCATGAAATTCCCCTGAACGAGATGGTACCTTAATTTTAGCAAAGAGCGATATAAGAGGAGAAAAGGAAGGATTTGTAGAGTCGAATAAACATTTAGTGATACTCTCTGACTTCTGCTCGCCAAAACTGCCTACTTTTTAACCCTTTGAGTCTTTATAGATGTATTATAGTTGTACAATCACTTCTTAGTCTAATGGTGAAGAAAATTTACCTAGCTTGTGTAACAGATGAGCAAGGAAAGTAATACAAATGTTTTCTGAAATTACTCCTGCTGCTCACCCCGCAGCGGCGATGAGGCACTGGCACCGGCTGAACGGTGCTGGTTAGGTGTAGAGTATTGCTAGGGTTCGCTGCCTCTCGTGTGTGACTGGCACCGGCTGAATGGTGCTGGTTAGGTGTAGACATATTTTCCGTGTTAGCTGCCTCTCATGTAATAAACTATGACCACCGGAGCGGACCTCCTCCTCGCCCAACGACACCACCCCGCGCGATGGCCAACACGACAGACGACGTCACAATAGTGCAGGAGTACTTCCCGGCCCTGCAGCGCGTACGGGTCATGCATTGTGGAGAGGTCATGGAGTTGCTGGACTCTGGCCGAGGCCGTCTTGCCGGAAGGTTCCGCTACGTCCCTCCCGCCGTGAAACACTCCTTCAGGCTGTCCCCTGGCCAAGGAGTGCAGCTGTGGTGAGGGAGCGCCACCACCTCCTCTACTGCCCCGAGCCGTGCACCGATGCCATGGTGCACGCCGTGCTGCTCTACCGCGGCCTGGACGGAGAATACTGCTTCTTTGACAGCAACTTTGCCACCGCCCCGACCCCCGAGGTGATGGCGGCCGTGACCCGCTCCGGCACGAGTCGCGTTCACTACCTTCTCGAGCGGCCCGGCATCCAGGGCGTGGGCGTCGCCACGTGCCAGTACTACTGCCTGGCCCTCGCAGGCTTCATCGTGCAGCACCCAAACCTGCCCACCAGCTGGCTCATCAGGGAGTTTGTCAAGGCCATGCGGCCACAGCGGGACGTGAAGGCGGTGCGTCTCAGCCGGGAGATTTTTCGCGAGGCGGGCATCGTCATGGTATTTGAGAGCGCCGGCACGCGCGTGCATGGGAGCTACCAGCCTGCCAGCAGGCCTTGCGCTATGCATAGACGCTACCAGCCTACCATCGTTCATAGGCACTTCCGGCCGCTTTCCGTTTTCGTCGCCGGTGAGGGAGAGCGGAGCGAAATGCTACCACCATCACTACCAACAGACGCTTTCAGATTTCGTCGCCGGTGAGGGAGAGCGGAGCGAGATGCTACCACTATCGCTACCAACAGACGCTTTCAGATTTCGTCGCCGGTGAGGGAGAGCCGAGCGAGATGCTACCACCACCACCACCACCACCATCAGACGCTTTCAGATTTCGTCGCCGGTGAGGGAGAGCGGAGCGAGATGCTACCACCATCAATACCACCACCACCATCAGCCGTTTTCTGAATTCGTCGCGAGGGAGCAGGAGCAGCTGAGTCATGGCAGAAGAACCACCAGGTTGTCTGAATCCCCCCTACCCCACCTCTCTGCGCATTCTAAGTGATGTCACTGCCTAGAAGGGAGCGAGAGATAGACAGAGAGAGAGAGAGAGAGACAGAGAGAGAGAGTGAGAGAATTTAAGGGTATCCTGATGTAATGTAGTAGTGAACGTCTAAGTAGGTTCTGATGCTGGAATGCATTTTCAGTACTGTTTTAGTGCCCTCTGCATTAATTTCCCCTGGTTATTAGGACAATTCACTCCTATAATAATAAGCATGACTATAGGGCATGTGCATTCACATACAATCCTGGGTTCCCATTGCTCTTTAATCAAAGTATTTGTTCACCTAAGTCTTGGCTATAGAGCATGGTGCCCAGTGCAGCTAAGCTCAGTGAGGTCCTTCCCTCTGCAGCTTGGCAGCTTCCGTTGTGCTATGTAACGAGGCTACAGCCTTATGATTTATTTATGTACAGTACATATATGCCTAATGAAATTATACACAATACTAAACTGTTGAATGAGCTTAGGATCTAATAAAAAAACTAATCCAAAAAGTGTATTATTTGTAACTTCATCTTTTGGAAGACTGAAAGTAGTGGTCCCTTTGGGATGCAGCGATCTGCTCCCACGAACAATGCAACACGAAGGAGTACTATACAAGAGTTTACCATGACACAGAAAACGGACCGGTGAGGGAATAATAATAATAATAATAATAATAATAATAATAATAATAATAATAATAATAATAATAATAATAATAATAATAATAAAAAAAATAATAATAATAATAGTAATAATAATAATCATCTCCGTCAGCTTAGCCCGCTTATACGGACGATCCCATTTCAGTTTTGCCTCAAGTGACATGTGAGACGGTCCTGAAGCAAATCCTTATACCGCTTAAGTAACATTTTCAAATTGAACTGACGAGTCCGACGAATAGCTCGAACCCTGAACTGAAAATGCTACTTAAAGTGAATACTAAGGTTACTTAAGCGGGTGAACCCGCCGGTCATCCGTCACCCGTAGAATCTGGCCCTCCCCAAGGTAAAGGGAGGCAAGCCAGGTATTCTAATATACTATTACTACTACTGCCACTACTACTACTACTACTACTACTACTACTACTACTGCTACTGCTACAATAACAACAATAACTACTATTACTACTACTTCTAAAACAAAACAAAAAAAGCATGAAAAAATAGGATGGAAGATGATGAAGATGATGATGAAGAGAAGAAGAAAAAAGAAAAGGAGAAGGAGGAGGAAAAGGACGAGGAGAAGTAGGAGCTTTAATCAAAATCCTGCTGTCCTCCTCTCCTATCCCCTTAAGACGTATCCTGCAACGGCTATGTCAGAGAAAACGGAGGCGGGAGGAGAGCAGAAGGGTAGACGAAGGATCTTTGGTGGGAAGGTTTATGGGGAGGCGGGCGGGTGGGGTGTGAGGGAGCGGGTAGAGGGGTTATGAGGTGACATGAGTAAGGTGGTGTGTTGGGGGAGGGTTGAATGAGAGGGAAGATTTATTTATTTATTTATTTACAGATAAGGAATCAGCTCAAGGGCAACAGAAAAAGGTGTAAAAAGAAAAGCCCGCTAATCGCTGTTCATGCGAAGATAAAAGTGAAAATGGCCAAAACAGAGCCTAGAGCCTTGTAACTCCTGGAGGGCGGGTCTTCTGATAAGTGAGATTGCATAATGCAAAGTAGAGTCGTCAGCATGTGAGTGGATAGGATAGTTTTTGGAAAAACCATTAATGAACAACAGAAAGAGAGTGGGAGATAGAACAGAGCCCTGCGGAACACCACTGCTGATTGCCCTAAACTTTGGGGGATGAACAGTGACCGTCTATCACGGCGACGATAGATCGGCCAGAAAGGAAACTGGAGATAAAGGTACAGAGAAGGATAGAATCCGTAGAATAGTAGTTTAGAAAGCAAAGGTTTGTGCCAGATCTGTTAAAGGTTTCGAAATGTCTAAAGCAACAGCAAAATTTTCACCGAAACGGCTAAGAGAGGCTGACCAGGAGTCAGTTGGGAAGGCGCGACGATCACCAGTGGAACAGCTTTTGCGGAGCCCAAGCTGGCGATCACAAAGGCCGGAGTTTGAAAGCTTGAAATTTTCCGGTTAATGATTGACCCAACAGCTTTAGAAAGAAAGGAAAGTAAAGATATAAGACGGTAGTTTTGTAACGGTCACCTGAATTATATATCTCTCTCTCTCTCTCTCTCTCTCTCTCTCTCTCTCTCTCTCTCTCTCTCTCTCTCTCTCTCTGTATAAATAAATAAATATATATATATATATATATATATATATATATATATATATATATATATATATATATATAGTGTCTATGTGTGTGTGTATACACATACACACACACCCACAGAGTGAGAGAGAGAGAGAGAGAGAGAGAGAGAGAGAGAGAGAGGTGGGGAGAGGGAGGAAGGGACAGACACACAAGCCTTATCACTGGGGGGTACTTCTCCACTGCCTGCTGACGTCATCCCGCGCCGCCCGCCGCACTAGTCGTTAATGAGAAATAAAATCTGTTCACATTTTACTTAACTCATCTGTTACTTGAGACAGGTAAATTTTGTCAACATTTTCGTGTCAAGCAGTAATTGTATACCTAGCATACCATCACAAAACTCGATAGGGAAAGAAAACCTGGTCATTACAGCGAGTTGAAGTCAGAGAATAACATTGAAAGTTTATACAGCACTTTACTTTTCATTGAGATTTGCAGCAATTATGGAACCAATTTACAACTAAGACGTTTGTTCTTGCACATGAAATTCCCCTGAACGCGATGGTACCTTAAGATTTTAGCAAAAGAGCGATATAAGAGGAGAAAAGGAAGGATTTGTAAGAGTCGAATAAACATTTAGTGATACTCTCTGACTTCTGCTCGCCAAAACTGCCTTACTTTTTAACCCCTTTGAGTCTTTATAGATGTATTATAGTTGTACAATCACTTCTTAGTCTAATGGTGTGAAGAAAATTTACCTAGCTTGTGTAACAGATGAGCAAGGGAAAGTAATACAAATGTTTTCTGAAATTACTCCCGCTGCTCACTCCCGCGGCGGCGATGAGGCACTCTGGCACCGGCTGAATGGTGCTGGTTAGGTGTAGAGTATTGCTCGGGTTCGCTGCCTCTCGTGTGTGACTGGCACCGGCTGAATGGTGCTGGTTAGGTGTACACATATTTTCCGTGTTCGCTGCCTCTTATGAGTGACCACCAAAACGGACCTCCTCCTCGCCCAACGACACCACCCCGCGCGATGGCCAACACGACAGACGACGTCACAATAGTGCAGGAGTACTTCCCGGCCCTGCGGCGCGTACGGGTCATGCATTGTGGAGAGCTCATGGGTTGCTGGACTCTGGCCGAGGCCGTCTTGCCGGAAGGTTCCGCTACGTCCTCCCGCCGTGAAACACTCCTTCAGGCTGTCCCCTGGCCGGGAGTGCAGCTGTGGGTGAGGAGGCCACCCACCCCTCTACTGCCCCCGAGCCGTGCACCGATGCCATGGTGCACGCCGTGCTGCTCTACCGCGGCCTGGACGGAGAATACTGCTTCTTTGACAGCAACTTTGCCACCGCCCCGACCCCCGAGGTGATGGCGGTCGTGACCCGCTCCGGCACGAGTCGCGTTCACTACCTTCTCGAGCGGCCCGGCATCCAGGGCGTGGGCGTCGCCACGTGCCAGTACTACTGCCTGGCCCTCATGAGCTTCATCGTGCAGCACCCAAACCTGCCCACCAGCTGGCTCATCAGGGAGTTTGTCAAGGCCATGCGGCCACAGCGGGACGTGAAGGCGGTGCGTCTCAGCCGGGAGATTTTTCGCGAGGCGGGCATCGTCATGGTATTTGAGAGCGCCGGCACGCGCGTGCATGGGAGCTACCAGCCTGCCAGCAGGCCTTGCGCTATGCATAGACGCTACCAGCCTACCATCGTTCATAGGCACTTCCGGCCGCTTTCCGTTTTCGTCGCCGGTGAGGGAGAGCGGAGTGAGATGCTACCACCATCACTACCACCACCACCATCTGACGCTTTCAGTTTTCGTCGCCCGTGAGGGAGAGCAGAGCGAGATGCTACCACCATCACCACCATCAGACGCTTTCAGATTTGGTCGCTCGCCGGTGAGGGAGAGCGGAGCGAGATGCTAACACCACCACCAGCACACGCTTTCAGATTTCCTCGCTCGCCGGTGAGGGAGAGCGGAGCGAGACGCTAACACTACCACCACCAGCACACGCTTTCAGATTTCCTCGCTCGCCGGTGAGGGAGAGCGGAGCGAGATGCTAACACTACCACCACCAGCACACGCTTTCAGATTTCCTCGCTCGCCGGTGAGGGAGAGCGGAGCGAGATGCTAACACTACCACCACCAGCACACTCTTTCAGATTTCCTCGCTCGCCGGTGAGGGAGAGCGGAGCGACATGCTAACACTACCACCACCACCAGCACACGCTTTCAGATTTCCTCGCTCGCCGGTGAGGGAGAGCGGAACGAGATGCTACCACCATCACTACCACCAGACGCTTTCAGATTTCGTCGCCGGTGAGGGAGAGCGGAGCGAAATGCTACCACCATCACTACCACCAGACGCTTTCAGATTTCGTCGCCAGTGAGGGAGAGCGGAGCGAGATGCTATCACCACCATCACTACCAACAGACGCTTTCAGTTTTCGTCGCCGGTGAGGGAGAGCGGAGCGAAATGCTACCACCATCACTACCAACAGACGCTTTCAGTTTTCGTCGCTCGCCGGTGAGGGAGAGCGGAGCGAGATGCTAACACCACCACCACCACCACCACCATCAGACGCTTTCAGATTTCGTCGCTCGCCGGTGAGGGAGAGCAGAGCGAGATGCTACCACCATCACTACCAACAGACGCTTTCAGATTTCGTCGCTCGCCCGTGATGGAGAGCGGAGCGAGATGCTAACACCACCACCACCACCATCAGCCGTTTTCTGAATTCGTCGCGAGGGAGCAGGAGCAGCTGAGTCATGGCAGAAGAACCACCAGGTTGTCTGGATCCCCCCTACCCCACCTCTCTGCGCATTCTAAGTGATGTCACTGCCTAGAAGGGAGCGAGAGATAGACAGAGAGAGAGAGAGAGAGAGAGAGAGAGAGAGTGAGAGAATTTAAGGGTATCCTGATGTAATGTAGTAGTGAACGTCTAAGTAGGTTCTGATGCTGGAATGCATTTTCAGTACTGTTTTAGTGCCCTCTGCATTAATTTCCCCTGGTTATTAGGACAATTCACTCCTATAATAATAAGCATGACTTTAGGGCATGTGCATTCACATACAATCCTGGGTTCCCATTGCTCTTTAATCAAAGTATTTGTTCACCTAAGTCTTGGCTATAGAGCATGGTGCCCAGTGCAGCTAAGCTCAGTGAGCTCCTTCCCTCTGCAGCTTGGCAGCTTCCGTTGTGCTATGTAACGAGGCTACAGCCTTATGATTTATTTATGTACAGTACATATATGCCTAATGAAATTATACACAATACTAAACTGTTGAATGAGCTTAGGATCTAATAAAAAAACTAATCCAAAAAGTGTATTATTTGTAACTTCATCTTTTGGAAGACTGAAAAAGTAGTGTGGTCCCTTTGGGATGCAGCGATCTGCTCCCACGAACAATGCAACACGAAGGCGTACTATACAAGAGTTTCCCATGTCACAGAAAACGGACCGGTGAGGGAATAATAATAATAATAATAATAATAATAATAATAATAATAATAATAATAATAATAATAATAATCTCCGTCAGCTTAGCCCGCTTATACGGACGATCCCATTTCAGTTTTGCCTCAAGTGACATGTGAGACGGTCCTGAAACAAAATCCTTATACCGCTTAAGTAACATTTTCAAATTGAACTGACGAGTCCGACGAATAGCTCGAACCCTGAACTGAAAATGCTACTTAAAGTGAAAACTGAGGTTACTTAAGCGGGTGAACCCGCCGGCCATCCGTCACCCGTAGAATCTGGCCCTCCCCAAGGTAAAGGGAGGCAAGCCAGGTATTCTAATATACTATTACTACTACTGCCACTACTACTACTACTACTACTACTACTACTACTACTACTGCTACTACTACTACTACTACTACTGCTACTGCTACAATAACAATAACTACTATTACTACTACTTCTAAAACAAAACAAAAAAAGCATGAAAAAATAGGTTGGAAGATGATGATGAAGATGATGATGAAGAGAAGAAGAAAAAAGAAAAGGAGAAGGAGGAGGAAAAGGACGAGGAGAAGTAGGAGCTTTAATCAAAATCCTGCTGTCCTCCTCTCCTATCCCCTTAAGACGTATCCTGCAACGGCTATGTCAGAGAAAACGGAGGCGGGAGGAGAGCAGAAGGGTAGACGAAGGATCTTTGGTGGGAAGGTTTATGGGGAGGCGGGCGGGTGGGGTGTGAGGGAGCGGGTAGAGGGGTTATGAGGTGACATGAGTAAGGTGGTGTGTTGGGGGAGGGTTGAATGAGAGGGAAGATTTATTTATTTATTTATTTACAGATAAGGAATCAGCTCAAGGGCAACAGAAAAAGGTGTAAAAAGAAAAGCCCGCTAATCGCTGTTCATGCGAAGACAAAAGTGAAAATGGCCAAAACAGAGATCAATTTCGGGTGGAAAGGTATCTTGATACACTCCTCTGGAAAGAGCTCAAGTCGTAAGCAGGAGGAAATACAGGAGAAGAAGATTGTTGCAGAGTTTACCAGGGTAATGGATGAAAGAATGGAGATGCTGGTTAACTCTTGCATAAGGAGTTTCGACAGTATAGGGATGGGATGGAGTAGAAAGTCCAGTGCAACGAGCCGTGGGAGGGTGGGAGGCATGCAGTCAGCAAGTTCAGAAGAGCAGTCAGCATGAAAATATCGATAAAAGATATAAAGAGATACAACATAGCGGCGGAATTTAAGAGGAAGAAGACTGTCAGTATGTGGAGGGGAGTTTAGTTTTGAGGTATTGAAGGACACCAACTTCCTCCTGCCTCATTCAGAAATGATCGCAAGATGTGAGGTTAAGCGTTGTGCAACGTTCAACCTAGAGCCATGTAACTCCTGGAGGGCGGGTCTTCTGATAAGTGAGATTGCATAATGCAAAGTAGAGTCGTCAGCATGTGAGTGGACAGGATAGTTTTTGGAAAAACCATTAATGAACAACAGAAAGAGAGTGGGAGATAGAACAGAGCCCTGCGGAACACCACTGCTGATTGCCCTAAACTTTGGGGGATGAACAGTGACCGTCTATCACGGCGACGATAGATGGGTCAGAAAGGAAACTGGAGATAAAGGTACAGAGAAGGATAGAATCCGTAGAACGGTAGTTTAGAAAGCAAAGGTTTGTGCCAGATCTGTTAAAGGTTTCGAAATGTATAAAGCAACAGCAAAATTTTCACCGAAACGGCTAAGAGAGGCTGACCAGGAGTCAGTTGGGAAGGCGCGACGATCACCAGTGGAACAGCTTTTGCGGAGCCCAAGCTGGCGATCACAAAGGCCGGAATTTGAAAGCTTGAAATTTTCCGGTTAAGGATTGATCCAACAGCTTTAGAAAGAAAGTAAAGTAAAGATATAGGACGGTAGTTTTGTAACGGTCACCTGAATTATATACCTCTCTCTCTCTCTCTCTCTCTCTCTCTCTCTCTCTCTCTCTCTCTCTCTCTCTCTCTCTCTCTCTCTCTCTGTGTATAAATAAATAAATAAATAAATAAATATATATATATATATAGATATATATATATATATATATATATATATATTGTATATGTGTGTGGGTATACACATACACACACACACATAGAGAGAGAGTGAGAGAGAGAGAGAGAGAGAGAGAGAGAGAGAGAGAGAGAGAGAGAGAGAGGGGAGAGGAGGAAGGACAGACAGACAAGCCTTATCACTGGGGGTACTCCTCCACTGCCTGGTGACGTCATCCCGCGCCGCCGCCGCACTAGTCGTTAATGAGAAATAAAATCTGTTCACATTTCTTTACTTAACTCATCTGTTACTTGAGACAGGTAAATTTTGTCAACATTTTCGTGTCAAGCAGTAATTGTATACCTAGCATACCATCACAAAACTCGATAGGGAAAGAAAACCTGGTCATTACAGCGAGTTGAAGTCAGAGAATAACATTGAAAGTTTATACAGCACTTTACTTTTCATTGAGATTTGCAGCAATTATGGAACCAATTTACAACTAAGACGTTTGTTCTTGCATGAAATTCCCTGAACGCGATGGTACCTTAAGATTTTAGCAAAAGAGCGATATAAGAGGAGAAAAGGAAGGATTTGTAAGAGTCGAATAAACATTTAGTGATACTCTCTGACTTCTGCTCGCCAAAACTGCCTTACTTTTTAACCCCTTTGAGTCTTTATAGATGTATTATAGTTGTACAATCACTTCTTAGTCTAATGGTGTGAAGAAAATTTACCTAGCTTGTGTAACAGATGAGCAAGGGAAAGTAATACAAATGTTTTCTGAAATTACTCCCGCTGCTCACTCCCGCGGCGGCGATGAGGCACTCTGGCACCGGCTGAACGGTGCTGGTTACATGTAAACATATTTTCCGTGTTCGCTGACTCTCATGTATGACCACCGGAGCGGACCTCCTCCTCGCCCGACGACACCACCCCGCGCGATGGCCAACACGACAGACGACGTCACAATAGTGCAGGAGTACTTCCCGGCAATGCGGCGCGTACGGGTCATGCATTGTGGAGAGCTCATGGAGTTACTGGACTCTGGCCGAGGCCGTCTTGCCGGAAGGTTTCGCTACGTCCCTCCCGCCGAGAAACACTCCTTCAAGCTGTCTCCTGGCCGGGGAGTGCAGCTGTGGGTGAGGGAGCGGCCACCCCACTCCCTCTACTGCCGCCCCGAGAAGTGCACCGATGCCATGGTGCACGCCGTGCTGCTCTACCGCGGCCTGGACGGAGAATACTGCTTCTTTGACAGCAACTTTGCCACCGCCCCGACCCCCGAGGTGATGGCGGCCGTGACCCGCTCCGGCACGAGTCGCGTTCACTACCTTCTCGAGCGGCCCGGCATCCAGGGCGTGGGCGTCGCCACGTGCCAGTACTACTGCCTGGCCCTCATGAGCTTCATCGTGCAGCACCCAAACCTGCCCACCAGCTGGCTCATCAGGGAGTTTGTCAAGGCCATGCGGCCACAGCGGGACGTGAAGGTGGTGCGTCTCAGCCGGGAGATTTTTCGCGAGGCGGGCATCGTCACGGACTTTGAGAGCGCCGGCACGCGCGTGCATGGGAGATACCAGCCTACCAGCAGGCCTCACGCTGTGCATGGACGCTACCAGCCTACCACCGTGCATGTGCGCTACCAGTCTACCACCGTGCCTGAGCCCGTGCATGGGCGCTACCAGCCTGCCAGCGTCAAGAAGACGGAGCGTGACAGAAGGAGGACTATGAAGAGGCAGCGCATTTCAAACAGGTGCCTGAAGACGCAGGAACAGATCGGGTCGCTGCTGACGCCCGTGAGTGGGCAGTGACAGCCAGCCAGCGTCGGGGAGCGAGAGCGCGGCAGGGGAGGTGCCGTACTGTGAACAGCTTCCTGAAGACACAGAAGCAGGCCGTCGAGTTCGGCTGCTGATGCTATTGAAGCCAATTTGGAAGAAATTAGGAAAATTCAAGGAAATAGCCTGGAGGCCACCAAAACGGCCGTGTCGGAATACTCGAGGAATAGGATCAACAGTTTAACGAATTGGTGAAGAACTTCAAAATCGACTCGCATGGAGAGAGCGTCGTGTCGGCCTATGATGTGCCGAACCTTAAACCCGACAACACAACGCGCACTTTCTCGGGGCACTCGTGAGAGCTCTCGATTTTCATCAAGTGAACACGCGGAACGCGGCGAGAGTGTAAACGGAGATATCAAAAAGAGGAAGTAACACTAAACAAGCAACCATCGACGTCTTCGACAATTATTTCCTCGACAAAAATTTATCCTCATCATCGCTGACATCTCCCTGTGGATGACAACGTCAGAAACCTATTGTACAACATTGTTCACGATCCAATAAGTTACGGCGAAATGAACGGAGAACCGGTTTCTGTATTCGGCGTATCCAGAAACTACGCCGACAAACTGAGACTGGACGACACTGCAAAATTCCGCCTCTACAATAAGACACTCGAGATGGGTAATGGTGGCGAAGATAACGACGTCGCCGGTTTAATGTTCGCAGACGCGAACGTGAAGGCAAGAGGTACCTCAAAGAACTCATGTCCAAAGGAAGATTGAATCTGCCTGCCAGTGCAGCTCTGGACATGGATATGATGTACGACTTGCATATCCACAACGATAGTCAAGAACATGATCGCGAATATAGTAATGGAGAACTTTGATATATTAAACAGTTAATGGAGCCAACATCACAAACATTTGTTGGCACCCTCGCACCTGTCTGCCACGAGTATGATTTTCCCCGCCACCATGAATCACAACAGTTTTTCGCTGGTGATAGTAGTAGTAGTAGTAGTAGTAGTAGTAGTAGTAGTGGTGGTGATTTTGGAAACACCATATTTTCGAACGATAAAACTGTCAAGAGAATTATCAACCCCCCCTTTTTTTTTACGTCGCTGCCTATTGCGCCGGTAGGCTTCTTCCCGGTGGGGCCTGATGGTTTGCCCAGCCCGTTCTGGTGCAGGCGAGTGTTTAAAGTGGCGCCATCTTGTGTTGGCTCATGCTGCCCCCCGGAACTCATCTTTGAGCCTCTCTTTGGAGAGGTTATCTAGAGCCCAGGTTGATGGGTGGTCTTCAGGGCAGCATGTGGGTAGTCTTAGGCCACTCGGCGGTGACTGAAAAAACTCAGCTGTGCGGCGGCCTGGATTCGAGC
Source organism: Eriocheir sinensis (assembly GCF_024679095.1). Classification (NCBI taxonomy): domain Eukaryota; kingdom Metazoa; phylum Arthropoda; class Malacostraca; order Decapoda; family Varunidae; genus Eriocheir; species Eriocheir sinensis. Next base: position 6,220,927 of record NC_066570.1, read on the forward strand.
CCGCGTCCCTCCTGGAGCTCCTGAACGCGGGGCCGTCACGCTAACCACTCAGCCACCGCCTCCCCTTAGTCACCAACCAATTTTTGTTGAGGTGATCAGAGCATTACTAAGCAGTGTGTGACACACGGCAACAGAGAACCCGATTGACGGTAACCAGAAAGGAAGGTGGAATAATTCATCTCGAGGACTCAAGAACCACACCGTTCGAGATGGAGAGATCCTCGTGGACGGCGACAATGTATCTAATTCATTCCAGGTGAATTCTATGTGGCTGATTTGATTGAATGATGGTGTTATGTTATTTTCCTAATGTTATGTAGTATTTGTAACCCTCAATAAATATGCACAAAACTTAGAGTTGGTTGTTTCCATCTATCCGTAAGAAACTACATGAGGTCGAAAATCTGAAAGGTATGGTATGGTATGGTATGGTGTGATGTTATGTGGTGTGGTAGGAAATCTAGATGTAGTGCATGTTGTTGAAAGAACTCTGATACCACCACATGAAATCGAGGCATGAAATTCTGAGATCACCAACAGTTGACGGCAAGAAACGATGTTGGTACGAAAATCTAAGAACGTCTATCAACAACGTTGATTTGGAGGATCACCAACGAGTAATGAAATGACCAACGACGAAAAACTGATTAAACCAACACAACAAGTAAGTCTCTGACCAACAACGAAAAACTGATTAAACCAACACAACAAGTAAGTCTCTGACCAACAACGAAAAACTGAGTAAACCAACACAACAAGTAAGTCTCTGACCAACAACGAAAAACTGAGTAAACCAACACAACAAGTAAGTCTCTGACCAACAACGAAAAACTGAGTAAACCAACACAACAAGTAAGTCTCTGACCAACAACGAAAAACTGAGTAAACCAACACAACAAGTAAGTCTCTGACCAACACCGAAAAACTGAGTAAACCAACACAACAAGTAAGTCTCTGACCAACAACGAAAAACTGAGTAAACCAACACAACAAGTAAGTCCCTGACCAACAACGAAAAACTGAGTAAATTAACACAACAAGTAAGTCTCTGACCAACACCGAAAAACTGAGTAAATTAACACAACAAGTAAGTCTCTGACCAACACCGAAAAACTGAGTAAATTAACACAACAAGTAAGTCTCTGACCAACAACGAAAAACTGAGTTCGTCAACACTTTACCGTAAACAACAAGTGAGTATCAGAGCAACGATGAAAATCTGAGGTAACCAGAAATTAAGTCTCATCGACAGATAAGTCTCTGAGCAACGATGAAAATCTGAGATCGTCAACACTGAACAATAACCAACAAATAAGTCTGAGCAACGATGAAAATCTGAGATCGCCAACACTGAACAATAACCAACAAATAAGTCTCTGAGCAACGATGAAAATCTGAGATCGCCAACACTGAACAATAACCAACAAATAAGTCTCTGACCAACGATGAAAATCTGAGATCGTCAACACTGAACAATAACCAACAAATAAGTCTCTGAGCAACGATGAAAATCTGAGATCGCCAACACTGAACAATAACCAACAAATAAGTCTCTGACCAACGATGAAAATCTGAGATCGGCAACACTGAACAATAACCAACAAATAAGTCTCTGAGCAACGATGAAAATCTGAGATCGGCAACACTGAACAATAACCAACAAATAAGTCTCTGACCAACGATGAAAATCTGAGGTAACCAACAATTAAGTCTAACCAACAAGTCAGTCTCTGACCAACGACGAAAACCAACACTCAACGGTAACGGCAACCAGCAAGAAGGTCTGCTGAACAACAACACAACAACATCGATTTAATAGTAACACCAATATGAAATTGACGCTACCAGCCTACCATCGTTCATAGGCACTTCCAGCCGCTTTCCGTTTTCGTCGCCGGTGAGGGAGAGCGGAGTGAGATGCTACCACCATCACTACCACCACCACCATCTGAAGCTTTCAGTTTTCGTCGCCCGTGAGGGAGAGCGGAGCGAGATGCTACCATGATCACTACCAACAGACACTTTCAGATTTCGTCGCTTGCCGGTGAGGGAGAGCGGAGCGAGATGCTAACACTACCACCACCACATCTTCACCATCAGACGCTTTCAGTTTTCGTCGCCCGTGAGGGAGAGCGGAGCGAGATGCTAACACCACCACCACCATCACCACCATCAGACGCTTTCAGTTTTCGTCGCCCGTGAGGGAGAGCGGAGCGAGATGCTAACACCACCACCACCATCACCACCATCAGACGCTTTCAGTTTTCGTCGCTTGCCGGTGAGGGAGAGCGGAGCGAGATGCTAACACTACCACCACCACATCTTCACCATCAGACGCTTTCAGTTTTCGTCGCCCGTGAGGGAGAGCGGAGCGAGATGCTAACACTACCACCACCACCACCACCATCAGACGCTTTCAGTTTTCGTCGCCGGTGAGGGAGAGCGGAGCGAGATGCTAACACTACCACCACCACATCTTCACCATCAGACGCTTTCAGTTTTCGTCGCCGGTGAGGGAGAGCGGAGCGAGATGCTAACACTACCACCATCTTCACCATCAGACGCTTTCAGTTTTCGTCGCCGGTGAGGGAGAGCGGAGCGAGATGCTAACACAACCACCACCACCACCATCAGACGCTTTCAGTTTTCGTCGCCGGTGAGGGAGAGCGGAGCGAGATGCTAACACCACTACCACCACCACCACCATCAGACGCTTTCAGTTTTCGTCGTCGGTGAGGGAGAGCGGAGCGAGATGCTAACACCACCACCACCACCACCATCAGACGCTTTCAGTTTTCGTCGCCGGTGAGGGAGAGCGGAGTGAGATGCTACCACCACCACTATCTGAAGCTTTCAGTTTTCGTCGCCCGCGAGGGAGAGCGGAGCGAGATGCTACCATGATGTGATAGGGGAGGCGGTGGCTGAGTCGTCAAAGTAACGGCCTCGTGTTCAGGAGGACGCGAGTTCAATCCCCGCCCGGTGCCACCAAGCTGGGATTTTTCAGCCGCCGCCGAGTGGCTTAAAACTACCCACATGCTGTCCAGAAGACCACCTATCAACCCGGACTCTAGATTCTAGGATCAAAGATGAGCTCTGGGAGGGCAGCATGAGCCAATGCAAGATGGCGCCACTATAAACACTCGCCTGCGCCAGAACGGGCTGGGCCGACCATCAGGACCCGCCGGAATGAAGCCTTGGACCGACCATCAGGATCCACCGGGAAGAAGCCTACCGGCGCAATAGGCAGCAATGTAAAAAAAAAAAAAAAAAAAAAAAATGATCACTACCAACAGACACTTTCAGATTTCGTCGCCCGTGAGGGAGAGCGGAGCGAGATGCTAACACTACCACCACCACATCTTCACCATCAGACGCTTTCAGTTTTCGTCGCCGGTGAGGGAGAGCGGAGCGAGATGCTAACACCACCACCACCACATCTTCACCATCAGACGCTTTCAGTTTTCGTCGCCCGTGAGGGAGAGCGGAGCGAGATGCTAACACTACCACCACCACATCTTCACCATCAGACGCTTTCAGTTTTCGTCGCCCGTGAGGGAGAGCGGAGCGAGATGCTAACACTACCACCACCATCACCACCATCAGACGCTTCCAGTTTTCGTCGCCCGTGAGGGAGAGTGGAGCGAGATGCTAACACTACCACCACCACCACCACCATCAGACGCTTCCAGTTTTCGTCGTCCGTGAGGGAGAGCGGAGCGAGATGCTAACACCACCACCACCACCACCATCAGACGCTTCCAGTTTTCGTCGTCGGTGAGGGAGAGCGGAGCGAGATGCTAACACCACCACCACCACCACCACCATCAGACGCTTCCAGTTTTCGTCGTCGGTGAGGGAGAGCGGAGCGAGATCACTACCACCACCACCATCTTTACCATCAGACGCTTCCAGTTTTCGTCGCCCGTGAGGGAGAGCGGAGCGAGATGCTAACACCACCACCACCACCACCACCATCAGACGCTTCCAGTTTTCGTCGCCCGTGAGGGAGAGCGGAGCGAGATGCTACCACCACCATCACCACCAACAGACGCTTTCAGATTTCGTCGCTCGCCGGTGAGGGAGAGCGGAGCGAGATGCTAACACCACCACCACCACCACTACCATCAGACGCTTCCAGTTTTCGTCGTCGGTGAGGGAGAGCGGAGCGAGATGCTACCACCACCACCACCATCACCACCAACAGACGCTTTCAGATTTCGTCGCTCGCCGGTGAGGGAGAGCGGAGCGAGATGCTACCACCACCATCACCACCAACAGACGCTTTCAGATTTCGTCGCTCCCCGGTGAGGGAGAGCGGAGCGAGATCACTACCACCACCGCCATCTTCACCATCAGACGCTTTCAGTTTTCGTCGCCCGTGAGGGAGAGCGGAGCGAGATGCTACCACCACCACCACAACCACAACCATCAGCCGTTTTCTGAATTCGTCGCGAGGGAGCAGGAGCAGCTGAGTCATGGTAGAAGAAACACCAGGTTGTCTGGATCCCCAGTACCCCACCTCTCTGCGCATTCTAAGTGATGTCACTGCCTAGAAGGGAGCGAGAGATAGAGAGAGAGAGAGAGAGAGAGAGAGAGAGAGAGAGAGAGAGAGAGAGAGAGAGAGAGAGAGAGAGAGAGAGAGAGAGAGAGAGAGAGAGAGAGAGAGAGAGAGAGAGAGAGAGAGAGTGAGAGAATTTAAGGGTATCCTGATGTAATGTAGTAGTGAACGTCTAAGTAGGTTCTGATGCTGGAATGCATTTTCAGTACTGTTTTAGTGCCCTCTGCATTAATTTCCCCTGGTTATTAGGACAATTCACTCCTATAATAATAAGCATGACTATAGGGCATGTGCATTCACATATAATCCTGGGTTCCCATTGCTCTTTAATTAAAGTATTTGTTCACCTAAATCTTGGGTATAGAGCATGGTGCCCAGTGCAGCTAAGCTCAGTGAGCTCCTTCCCTCTGCAGCTTGGCAGCTTCCGTTGTGCTATGTAACGAGGCTACAGCCTTATGATTTATTTATGTACAGTACATATATGCCTAATGAAATTATAGACAAAACTAAACTGTTGAATGAGCTTAGGATCTAATAAAAAACTAATCCAAAAAGTGTATTATTTGTAACTTCATCTTTTGGAAGACTGGAAAAGTAGTGTGGTCCCTTTGGGATGCAGCGATCTGCTCCCACGAACAATGCAACACGAAGGCGTACTATACAAGAGTTTCCCATGTCACAGAAAACGGACCGGTGAGGGAATAATAATAATAATAATAATAATAATAATAATAATAATAATAATAATAATAATAATAATAATAATAATCATCTCCGTCAGCTTAGCCCGCTTATACGGACGATCCCATTTCAGTTTTGCCTCAAGTGACATGTGAGACGGTCCTGAAGCAAAATCCTTATACCGCTTAAGTAACATTTTCAAATTGAACTGACGAGTCCGACGAATAGCTTGAACCCTGAACTGAAAATGCTACTTAAAGTGAATACTAAGGTTACTTAAGCGGGTGAATCCGCCGGTCATCCGTCACCCGTAGAATCTGGCCCTCCCCAAGGTAAAGGGAGGCAAGCCAGGTATTCTAATATACTATTACTACTACTGCCACTACTACTACTGCCACTACTACTACTACTACTACTGCTACTGCTACAATAACAAAAACTACTATTACTACTACTTCTAAAACAAAACAAAAAAAGCATGAAAAAATAGGTTGGAAGATGATGAAGATGATGATGAAGAGAAGAAGAAAAAAGAAAAGGAGTAGGAGGAGGAAAAGGACGAGGAGAAGTAGGAGCTTTAATCAAAATCCTGCTGTCCTCCTCTCCTATCCCCTTAAGACGTATCCTGCAACGGCTATGTCAGAGAAAACGGAGGCGGGAGGAGAGCAGAAGGGTAGACGAAGGATCTTTGGTGGGAAGGTTTATGGGGAGGCGGGCGGGTGGGGTGTGAGGAGCAGGTAGAGGGTTATGAGGTCACATGAGTAAGGTGGTGTGTTGGGGGAGGGTTGAATGAGAGGGAAGATTTATTTATTTATTTATTTACAGATAAGGAATCAGCTCAAGGGCAACAGAAAAAGGTGTAAAAAGAAAAGCCCGCTAATCGCTGTTCATGCGAAGACAAAAGTGAAAATGGCCAAAACAGAGATCAATTTCGGGTGGAAAGGTATATTGATACACTCCTCTGGAAAGAGCTCAAGTCGTAAGCAGGAGGAAATACAGGAGAAGAAGATTGTTGCAGAGTTTGCCAGGGTAATGGATGAAAGAATGGAGATGCTGGTTAACTCTTGCATAAGGAGTTTCGACAGTATAGGGATGGGCTGGAGTAGAAAGTCAAGTGCAGCGGGGCCGCGGGAGGGTGGGAGGCATGCAGTCAGCAAGTTCAGAAGAGCAGTCAGCATGAAAATATCGACAGAAGATAAAAAGAGATGCAACATAGCGGCGGAATTTAAGAGGAAGAAGACTGTCAGTATGTGGAGGGGAGTTTAGTTTTGAGGTATTGAAGGATACCAACTTCCTCCTGCCTCATTCAGAAATGATCGCAAGATGTGAGGTTAAGCGTTGTGCAACGTTCAACCTAGAGCCATGTAACTCCTGGAGGGCGGGTCATCTGATAAGTGAGATTGCATAATGCAAAGTAGAGTCGTCAGCATGTGAGTGGATAGGATAGTTTTTGGAAAAACCATTAATGAACAACAGAAAGAGATCGGGAGATAGAACAGAGCCCTGGGGAACACCACTGTTGATTGCCCTAAACTTTGGGGGATGAACAGTGACCGTCTATCACGGCGACGATAGATCGGCCAGAAAGGAAACTGGAGATAAAGGTACAGAGAAGGATAGAATCCGTAGAATGGTAGTTTAGAAAGCAAAGGTTTGTGCCAGATCTGTTAAAGGTTTCGAAATGTCTAAAGCAACAGCAAAATTTTCACCGAAACGGCTAAGAGAGGCTGACCAGGAGTCAGTTGGGAAGGCGCGACGATCACCAGTGGAACAGCTTTTGCGGAGCCCAAGCTGGCGATCACAAAGGCCAGAATCTGAAAGCTTGAAATTTTCCGGTTAAGGATTGATCCAACAGCTTTAGAAAGAAAGGAAAGTAAAGATATAAGACGATAGTTTTGTAACGGTCACCTGAATTATATGCATCTCTCTCTCTCTCTCTCTCTCTCTCTCTCTCTCTCTCTCTCTCTCTCTCTCTGGATAAAAAAATAAATATATATATATATATATATATATATATATATATATATATATATATATATATATATATATATATATATATATATATATGTGTATGTGTGTATACACACACACAAACACAGAGAGAGAGAGATAGAGAGAGAGAGAGAGAGAGAGAGAGAGAGAGAGAGGTGGGGAGAGGAAGGGACAGACAAGCCTTATCACTGGGGTACTCCTCCACTGCCTGGTGACGTCATCCCGCGCCGCCCGCACTAGTCGTTAATGAGAAATAAAATCTGTTCACATTTCTTTACTTAACTCATCTGTTACTTGAGACAGGTAAATTTGTCAACATTTTCGTGTCAAGCAGAAAGTCTATACCTAGCATACCATCACCAAAAGCTATCGGTAAAGAACACGTGGTCATTACCGCTATTTGAAGTCAGATCATAAAAGTGAAAGTTTATAAATCACTTTACTTTTCATTGAGATTTGCAGCAATTATGGAACCAATTTACAACTAAGACGTTTGTTCTTGCACATGAAATTCCCCTGAACGCGATGGTACCTTAAGATTTTAGCAAAAGAGCGATATAAGAGGAGAAAAGGAAGGATTTGTAAGAGTCGAATAAACATTTAGTGATACTCTCTGACTTCTGCTCGCCAAAACTGCCTTACTTTTTAACCCCTTTGAGTCTTTATAGATGTATTATAGTTGTACAATCACTTCTTAGTCTAATGGTGTGAAGAAAATTTACCTAGCTTGTGTAACAGATGAGCAAGGGAAAGTAATACAAATGTTTTCTGAAATTACTCCCGCTGCTCACTCCCGCAGCGGCGATGAGGCACTCTGGCACCGGCTGAACGGTGCTGGTTAGGTGTAGAGTATTGCTCGGGTTCGCTGCCTCTCGTGTGTGACTGGCACCGGCTGAATGGTGCTGGTTAGGTGTAGACATATTTTCCGTGTTAGCTGCCTCTCATGTAATAAACTATGACCACCGGAGCGGACCTCCTCCTCGCCCAACGACACCACCCCGCGCGATGGCCAACACGACAGACGACGTCACAATAGTGCAGGAGTACTTCCCGGCCCTGCGGCGCGTACGGGTCATGCATTGTGGAGAGCTCATGGAGTTGCTGGACTCTGGCCGAGGCCGTCTTGCCGGAAGGTTCCGCTACGTCCCTCCCGCCGTGAAACACTCCTTCAGGCTGTCCCCTGGCCAAGGAGTGCAGCTGTGGGTGAGGGAGCGGCCACCCCACTCCCTCTACTGCCCCCCCGAGCCGTGCACCGATGCCATGGTGCACGCCGTGCTGCTCTACCGCGGCCTGGACGGAGAATACTGCTTCTTTGACAGCAACTTTGCCACCGCCCCGACCCCCGAGGTGATGGCGGCCGTGACCCGCTCCGGCACGAGTCGCGTTCACTACCTTCTCGAGCGGCCCGGCATCCAGGGCGTGGGCGTCGCCACGTGCCAGTACTACTGCCTGGCCCTCATGAGCTTCATCGTGCAGCACCCAAACCTGCCCACCAGCTGGCTCATCAGGGAGTTTGTCAAGGCCATGCGGCCACAGCGGGACGTGAAGGCGGTGCGTCTCAGCCGGGAGATTTTTCGCGAGGCGGGCATCGTCATGGTATTTGAGAGCGCCGGCACGCGCGTGCATGGGAGCTACCAGCCTGCCAGCAGGCCTTACGCTATGCATAGACGCTACCAGCCTACCATCGTTCATAGGCACTTCCGGCCGCTTTCCGTTTTCGTCGCCGGTGAGGGAGAGCGGAGCGAAATGCTACCACCATCACTACCAACAGACGCTTTCAGATTTCGTCGCCGGTGAGGGAGAGCGGAGCGAGATGCTACCACCATCACTACCAACAGACACTTTCAGATTTCGTCGCCGGTGAGGGAGAGCCGAGCGAGATGCTACCACCACCACCACCACCACCATCAGACGCTTTCAGATTTCGTCGCCGGTGAGGGAGAGCGGAGCGAGATGCTAACACCATCACTACCACCACCACCATCAGCCGTTTTCTGAATTCGTCGCGAGGGAGCAGGAGCAGCTGAGTCATGGCAGAAGAACCACCAGGTTGTCTGGATCCCCCCTACCCCACCTCTCTGCGCATTCTAAGTGATGTCACTGCCTAGAAGGGAGCGAGAGATAGACAGAGAGAGAGAGAGAGAGACAGAGAGAGAGAGTGAGAGAATTTAAGGGTATCCTGATGTAATGTAGTAGTGAACGTCTAAGTAGGTTCTGATGCTGGAATGCATTTTCAGTACTGTTTTAGTGCCCTCTGCATTAATTTCCCCTGGTTATTAGGACAATTCACTCCTATAATAATAAGCATGACTATAGGGCATGTGCATTCACATACAATCCTGGGTTCCCATTGCTCTTTAATCAAAGTATTTGTTCACCTAAGTCTTGGCTATAGAGCATGGTGCCCAGTGCAGCTAAGCTCAGTGAGCTCCTTCCCTCTGCAGCTTGGCAGCTTCCGTTGTGCTATGTAACGAGGCTACAGCCTTATGATTTATTTATGTACAGTACATATATGCCTAATGAAATTATACACAATACTAAACTGTTGAATGAGCTTAGGATCTAATAAAAAAACTAATCCAAAAAGTGTATTATTTGTAACTTCATCTTTAGGGAGACTGAAAAAGTAGTGTGGTCCCTTTGGGATGCAGCGATCTGCTCCCACGAACAATGCAACACGAAGGCGTACTATACAAGAGTTTACCATGACACAGAAAACGGACCGGTGAGGGAATAATAATAATAATAATAATAATAATAATAATAATAATAACAATAATAATAATAATAATAATAATAATCATCTCCGTCAGCTTAGCCCGCTTATACGGACGATCCCATTTCAGTTTTGCCTCAAGTGACATGTGAGACGGTCCTGAAGCAAATCCTTATACCGCTTAAGTAACATTTTCAAATTGAACTGACGAGTCCGACGAATAGCTCGAACCCTGAACTGAAAATGCTACTTAAAGTGAATACTAAGGTTACTTAAGCGGGTGAACCAGCCGGTCATCCGTCACCCGTAGAATCTGGCCCTCCCCAAGGTAAAGGGAGGCAAGCCAGGTATTCTAATATACTATTACTACTACTGCCACTACTACTACTACTACTACTACTACTACTACTACTACTACTACTACTACTGCTGCTACTGCTACAATAACAATAACTACTATTACTACTACTTCTAAAACAAAACAAAAAAAGCATGAAAGAATAGGTTGGAAGATGATGAAGATGATGATGATGAAGAGAAGAAGAAAAAAGAAAAGGAGAAGGAGGAGGAAAAGGACGAGGAGAAGTAGGAGCTTTAATCAAAATCCTGCTGTCCTCCTCTCCTATCCCCTTAAGACGTATCCTGCAACGGCTATGTCAGAGAAAACGGAGGCGGGAGGAGAGCAGAAGGGTAGACGACGGATCTTTGGTGGGAAGGTTTATGGGGAGGCGGGCGGGTGGGGTGTGAGGGAGCGGGTAGAGGGGTTATGAGGTGACATGAGTAAGGTGGTGTGTTGGGGGAGGGTTGAATGAGAGGGAAGATTTATTTATTTATTTATTTACAGATAAGGAATCAGCTCAAGGGCAACAGAAAAAGGTGTAAAAAGAAAAGCCCGCTAATCGCTGTTCATGCGAAGACAAAAGTGAAAAGTGGCCAAAAGAGAGATCAATTTCGGGTGGAAAGGTATCTTGATACACTCCTCTGGAAAGAGCTCAGGTCGTAAGCAGGAGGAAATACAGGAGAAGAAGATTGTTGCAGAGTTTACCAGGGTAATGGATGAAAGAATGGAGATGCTGGTTAACTCTTGCATAAGGAGTTTCGACAGTATAGGGATGGGATGGAGTAGAAAGTCAAGTGGAACGAGCCGCGGGAGGGTGGGAGGCATGCAGTTAGCAAGTTCAGAAGAGCAGTCAGCATGAAAATATCGACAGAAGATATAAAGAGATGCAACATAGCGGCGGAATTTAAGAGGAAGAAGACTGTCAGTATGTGGAGGGGAGTTGAGTTTTGAGGTATTGAAGGACACCAACTTCCTCCTGCCTCATTCACAAATGATCGCAAGATGTGAGGTTAAGCGTTGTGCAACGTTCAACCTAGAGCCATGTAACTCCTGGAGGGCGGGTCTTCTGATAAGTGAGATTGCATAATGCAAAGTAGAGTCGTCAGCATGTGAGTGGATAGGATAGTTTTTGGAAAAACCATTAATGAACAACAGAAAGAGAGTGGGAGATAGAACAGAGCCCTGCGGAACACCGCTGTTGATTGCCCTAAACTTTGGGGGATGAACAGTGACCGTCTATCACGGCGACGATAGATCGGCCAGAAAGGAAACTGGAGATAAAGGTACAGAGAAGGATAGAATCCGTAGAATGGTAGTTTAGAAAGCAAAGGTTTGTGCCAGATCTGTTAAAGGTTTCGAAATGTCTAAAGCAACAGCAAAATTTTCACCGAAACGGCTAAGAGAGGCTGACCAGGAGTCAGTTGGGAAGGCGCGACGATCACCAGTGGAACAGCTTTTGCGGAGCCCAAGCTGGCGATCAGAAAGGCCGGAGTTTGAAAGCTTGAAATTTTCCGGTTAAGGATTGATCCAACAGCTTTAGAGAGAAAGGAAAGTAAAGATATAAGACGGTAGTTTTGTAACGGTCACCTGAATTATATACATCTCTCTCTCTCTCTCTCTCTCTCTCTATATATATATATATATATATATATATATATATATATATATATATATATATATATATATATATATATATATATATATATATATATATATATATATATATATATATATATATATATATATATATATATATATATATATATATATATATATATATATATATATATATATATATATATATATATATATATATATATATATATATATATATATATATATATATATATATATATATATATATATATATATATATATATATATATATATATATATATACTTACACACACACAGAGAGAGAGAGAGAGAGAGAGAGAGAGAGAGAGAGAGAGAGAGAGAGAGAGAGAGAGAGAGAGAGAGAGAGAGAGAGGGGGGTGGGAGGAAGACTGCCTGTGTGACGTCATCACGCCGGGGTACTCACTGCTGCCTTAATGACGTCATCCTGCGCTGCCTGCCGCACTGAGAAATAAAATCTGTTCACATTTTACTTAACTCATCTGTTACTTGAGACAGGTAAATTTTGTCAACATTTTCGTGTCAAGCAGTAATTGTATACCTAGCATACCATCACAAAACTCGATAGGGAAAGAAAACCTGGTCATTACAGCGAGTTGAAGTCAGAGAATAACATTGAAAGTTTATACAGCACTTTACTTTTCATTGAGATTTGCAGCAATTATGGAACCAATTTACAACTAAGACGTTTGTTCTTGCACATGAAATTCCCCTGAACGCGATGGTACCTTAAGATTTTAGCAAAAGAGCGATATAAGAGGAGAAAAGGAAGGATTTGTAAGAGTCGAATAAACATTTAGTGATACTCTCTGACTTCTGCTCGCCAAAACTGCCTTACTTTTTAACCCCTTTGAGTCTTTATAGATGTATTATAGTTGTACAATCACTTCTTAGTCTAATGGTGTGAAGAAAATTTACCTAGCTTGTGTAACAGATGAGCAAGGGAAAGTAATACAAATGTTTTCTGAAATTACTCCCGCTGCTCACTCCCGCGGCGGCGATGAGGCACTCTGGCACCGGCTGAATGGTGCTGGTTAGGTGTAGAGTATTGCTCGGGTTCGCTGCCTCTCGTGTGTGACTGGCACCGGCTGAAAGGTGCTGGTTACATGTAAACATATTTTCCGTGTTCGCTGACTCTCATGTATGACCACCGGAGCGGACCTCCTCCTCGCCCGACGACACCACCCCGCGCGATGGCCAACACGACAGACGACGTCACAATAGTGCAGGAGTACTTCCCGGCCCTGCGGCGCGTACGGGTCATGCATTGTGGAGAGCTCATGGAGTTACTGGACTCTGGCCGAGGCCGTCTTGCCGGAAGGTTCCGCTACGTCCCTCCCGCCGAGAAACACTCCTTCAAGCTGTCTCCTGGCCGGGGAGTGCAGCTGTGGGTGAGGGAGTGGCCACCCCACTCCCTCTACTGCCCCCCCGAGCCGTGCACCGATGCCATGGTGCACGCCGTGCTGCTCTACCGCGGCCTGGACGGAGAATACTGCTTCTTTGACAGCAACTTTGCCACCGCCCCGACCCCCGAGGTGATGGCGGTCGTGACCCGCTCCGGCACGAGTCGCGTTCACTACCTTCTCGAGCGGCCCGGCATCCAGGGCGTGGGCGTCGCCACGTGCCAGTACTACTGCCTGGCCCTCATGAGCTTCATCGTGCAGCACCCAAACCTGCCCACCAGCTGGCTCATCAGGGAGTTTGTCAAGGCCATGCGGCCACAGCGGGACGTGAAGGCGGTGCGTCTCAGCCGGGAGATTTTTCGCGAGGCGGACATCGTCACGGACTTTGAGAGCGCCGGCACGCGCGTGCATGGGAGATACCAGCCTACCAGCAGGCCTCACGCTGTGCATGGACGCTACCAGCCTACCACCGTGCATGTGCGCTACCTGTCTACCACCGTGCCTGAGCCCGTGCATGGGCGCTACCAGCCTGCCAGCGTCAGGAAGACGGAGCGTGACAGAAGGAGGACTATGAAGAGGCAGCGCATTTCAAACAGGTGCCTGAAGACGCAGGAACAGATCGGGTCGCTGCTGACGCCCGTGAGTGGGCAGTGACAGCCAGCCAGCGTCGGGGAGCGAGAGCGCGGCAGGGGAGGTGCCGTACTGTGAACAGCTTCCTGAAGACACAGAAGCAGGCCGTCGAGTTCGGCTGCTGATGCTATTGAAGCCAATTTGGAAGAAATTAGGAAAATTCAAGGAAATAGCCTGGAGGCCACCAAAACGGGCGTGTCGGAATACTCGAGGAATAGGATCAACAGTTTAACGAATTGGTGAAGAACTTCAAAATCGACTCGCATGGAGAGAGCGTCGTGTCGGCCTATGATGTGCCGAACCTTAAACCCGACAACACAACGCGCACTTTCTCGGGGCACTCGTGAGAGCTCTCGATTTTCATCAAGTGAACACGCGGAACGCGGCGAGAGTGTAAACGGAGATATCAAAAAGAGGAAGTAACACTAAACAAGCAACCATCGACGTCTTCGACAATTATTTCCTCGACAAAAATTTATCCTCATCATCGCTGACATCTCCCTGTGGATGACAACGTCAGAAACCTATTGTACAACATTGTTCACGATCCAATAAGTTACGGCGAAATGAACGGAGAACCGGTTTCTGTATTCGGCGTATCCAGAAACTACGCCGACAAACTGAGACTGGACGACACTGCAAAATTCCGCCTCTACAATAAGATACTCGAGATGGGTAATGGTGGCGATGATAACGACGTCGCCGATTTAATGTCGGCAGACGCGAACGTGAAGGCAAGAGGTACCTCAAAGAACTCATGTCCAAAGGAAGATTGAATCTGCCTGCCAGTGCAGCTCTGGACATGGATATGATGTACGACTTGCATATCCAATACGATAGTTATGTTATTTTCCTAATGTTATGTAGTATTTGTAACCCTCAATAAATATGCACAAAACTTAAGAGTTGGTTGTTTCCATCTATCCGTAAGAAACTACATGAGGTCGAAAATCTGAAAGGTATGGTATGGTATGGTATGGTATGGTGTGATGTGATGTGGTGTGGTAGGAAATCTAGATGTAGTGCATGTTGTTGAAAGAACTCTGATACCACCACATGAAATCAAGGGATGAAAATCTGAGATCACCAACAGTTGACGGCAAGAAACGATGTTCGTACGAAAATCTAAGAACGTCTATCAACAACGTTGATTTGGAGGATCACCAACGAGTAATGAAATGACCAACGACGAAAAACTGAGTAAACCAACACAACAAGTAAGTCTCTGACCAACAACGAAAAACTGAGTAAACCAACACAACAAGTAAGTCTCTGACCAACAACGAAAAACTGAGTAAACCAACACAACAAGTAAGTCTCTGACCAACGACGAAAAACTGATTAAACCAACACAACAAGTAAGTCTCTGACCAACAACGAAAAACTGAGTAAACCAACACAACAAGTAAGTCTCTGACCAACAACGAAAAACTGAGTAAATTAACACAACAAGTAAGTCTCTGACCAACAACGAAAAACTGAGTAAACCAACACAACAAGTAAGTCTCTGACCAACAACGAAAAACTGAGTTCGTCAACATTTTACCGTAACCAGCAAGTGAGTATCAGAGCAACGATAAAAATCTGAGGTAACCAGAAATTAAGTCTCATCAACAAATAAGTCTCTGAGCAACGATGAAAATCTGAGGTCGTCAACACTGAACAATAACCAACAAATAAGTCTCTGACCAACGATGAAAATCTGAGATCGCCAACACTGAACAATAACCAACAAATAAGTCTCTGACCAACGATGAAAATCTGAGATCGCCAACACTGAACAATAACCAACAAATAAGTCTCTGAGCAAGGATGAAAATCTGAGATCGCCAACACTGAACAATAACCAACAAATAAGTCTCTGACCAACGATGAAAATCTGAGGTAACCAACAATTAAGTCTAACCAACAAGTCAGTCTCTGACCAACGACGAAAAAAATTGAGGTAACCAATAATTAAGTCTGACCAACGACGAAAAAAATTGAGGTAACCAATAATTAAGTCTGACCAACGACGAAAAAAATTGAGGTAACCAATAATTAAGTCTGACCAACGACGAAAAAAATTGAGGTAACCAATAATTAAGTCTGACCAACGACAAAAAAAATTGAGGTAACCAATAATTAAGTCTGACCAACGACAAAAAAAATTGAGGTAACCAATAATTAAGTCTGACCAACGACAAAAAAAATTGAGGTAACCAATAATTAAGTCTGACCAACGACGAAAAAAATTGAGGTAGCCAATAATTAAGTCTGACCAACGACAAAAAAACTGAGATCGTCAAAACTTCACCGTAACCAACAAGTCAGTCTCTGACCAACAACGAAAAAAATTGAGGTAGCCAATAATTAAGTCTGACCAACGACAAAAAAACTGAGATCGTCAAAACTTCACCGTAACCAACAAGTCAGTCTCTGACCAACGACGAAAAAAATTGAGGTAGCCAATAATTAAGTCTGACCAACAACGAAAAAACTGAGATCGTCAAAACTTCACCGTAACCAACAACGAAAAACTGAGAGTGAAGAAATTTAATAACAACACCAATATGAAATTGAGGTATGAAGGAAATTCTGAGATCAACACTTTACCGTAACCAACAAATGAGTCTCTGACCAACGACGAAAAAAATGAGATCGTCAAAACTTTTCCGGTGACGGTAAAGAAATTGCGACTGCATGCTGACCAACGACTAAACCCAACACTCAACGGTAACGGCAACCAGCAAGAAGGTCTGCTGAACAACAACACAACAACATCGATTTAATAGTAACACCAATATGAAATTGAGGATAACTTTACCACCAATATGAAATTGAGGATAACTTTACCACCAATATGAAATTGAGGATAACTTTACCACCAATATGAAATTGAGGATAACTTTACCACCAATATGAAATTGAGGATAACTTTACCACCAATATGAAATTGAGGATAACTTTACCACCAATATGAAATTGGAGCATGAAAAAAATCTGAGATCACCCTTTCGGATCTTTAAAGATGTATTATAGTTGTACAAAATCACTGTGTAGCCGCCGTCTACGGCATCAGCGGCTGGATTATGCTTGGACGAATATGTTTTTCGCCAAATCGCGAGACGGATAAGTGAAAGGGTAAAGGTACTGAAGTTGGGGGACAGGAACTGTGTGTTTCGGTGTGTTGTGGCTGCTCGATGTTTTTGTACGCCCAAGTTGTTGACGCAGCAGTGTGGGAGAGATAAGAGTGCTGACTCTGGGGAGCCTGGGCGCATGAGGCCCTCCTCTGGTTGGGTAAAAGGCCAGAAGCAGGGCAACAGTGTCAAAGGCCACATCTCAGAGCCACACGTCTCCGCCTACGAGTGCAGCTCAGATATTGGGAGAGTTGAATAAAAAGAGCGAGTTCAACACAGCTTGTGTCAGTCGCCTTCATCCCACGAAGGCGCTAAAGAGAGTATATACTGCTTATTCTAATGGTGTCAATAAAATTTGCCTAGCTCGTGTAACAAGTGAGCAAAGGAAAGTAATATGAATGATTTCTGAAAACACGCGCGCTGCCCGTCCCCTCACCGGCGATGAGGCACTCTGGCACCGGCTGAATGGTGCTGGTTAGGTGTACACATATTTTCCGTGTTCGCTACCTCTTATGAGTGACCACCGGAGCGGACCTCTTTTTCGCCCAACGACACCACCCCGCGCGATGGCCAACACGACAGAGGACGTCACAATAGTGCAGGAGTACTTCCCGGCCCTGCGGCGCGTACGGGTCATGCATTGTGGAGAGCTCATGGAGTTGCTGGACTCTGGCCGAGGCCGTCTTGCCGGAAGGTTCCGCTACGTCCCTCCCGCCGTGAAACACTCCTTCAGGCTGTCCCCTGGCCGGGGAGTGCAGCTGTGGGTGAGGGAGTGGCCACCCCACTCCCTCTACTGCCCCCCCGAGCCGTGCACCGATGCCATGGTGCACGCCGTGCTGCTCTACCGCGGCCTGGACGGAGAATACTGCTTCTTTGACAGCAACTTTGCCACCGCCCCGACCCCCGAGGTGATGGCGGTCGTGACCCGCTCCGGCACGAGTCGCGTTCACTACCTTCTCGAGCGGCCCGGCATCCAGGGCGTGGGCGTCGCCACGTGCCAGTACTACTGCCTGGCCCTCATGAGCTTCATCGTGCAGCACCCAAACCTGCCCACCAGCTGGCTCATCAGGGAGTTTGTCGAGGCCATGCGGCCACAGCGGGACGTGAAGGCGGTGCGTCTCAGCCGGGAGATTTTTCGCGAGGCGGGCATCGTCACGTACATTGAGAGCGCCGGCACGCGCGTGCATGGGAGCTACCAACCTGCCAGCAGGCCTTACGCTGTGCATGGACGCTACCAGCCTACCACCGTCCATGTGCGCTACCAGTCTACCACCGTGCCTGAGCCCGTGCATGGGCGCTACCAGCCTGCCAGCGTCAGGAAGACGGAGCGTGACAGAAGGAGGACTATGAAGAGGCAGCGCATTTCAAACAGGTGCCTGAAGACGCAGGAACAGATCGGGTCGCTGCTGACGCCCGTGAGTGGGCGGTGACAGCCAGCCAGCGTCGGGGAGCGAGAGCGCGGCAGGGGAGGTGCCGTACTGTGAACAGCTTCCTGAAGACACAGAAGCAGGCCGTCGAGTTCGGCTGCTGATGCTATTGAAGCCAATTTGGAAGAAATTAGGAAAATTCAAGGAAATAGCCTGGAGGCCACCAAAACGGGCGTGTCGGAATACTCGAGGAATAGGATCAACAGTTTAACGAATTGGTGAAGAACTTCAAAATCGACTCGCATGGAGAGAGCGTCGTGTCGGCCTATGATGTGCCGAACCTTAAACCCGACAACACAACGCGCACTTTCTCGGGGCACTCGTGAGAGCTCTCGATTTTCATCAAGTGAACACGCGGAACGTGGCGAGACGTCACACACGGCAACAGAGAACCCGATTGACGGTAACCAGAAAGGAAGGTGGAATAATTCATCTCGAGGACTCAAGAACCACACCGTTCGAGATGGAGAGATCCTCGTGGACGGCGACAATGTATCTAATTCATTCCAGGTGAATTCTATGTGGCTGATTTGATTGAATGATGGTGTTATGTTATTTTCCTAATGTTATGTAGTATTTGTAACCCTCAATAAATATGCACAAAACTTAGAGTTGGTTGTTTCCATCTATCCGTAAGAAACTACATGAGGTCGAAAATCTGAAAGGTATGGTATGGTATGGTGTGATGTTATGTGGTGTGGTAGGAAATCTAGATGTAGTGCATGTTGTTGAAAGAACTCTGATACCACCACATGAAATCGAGGCATGAAAATCTGAGATCACCAACAGTTGACGGCAAGAAACGATGTTGGTACGAAAATCTAAGAACGTCTATCAACAACGTTGATTTGGAGGATCACCAACGAGTAATGAAATGACCAACGACGAAAAACTGATTAAACCAACACAACAAGTAAGTCTCTGACCAACAACGAAAAACTGAGTAAACCAACACAACAAGTAAGTCTCTGACCAACGACGAAAAACTGAGTAAACCAACACAACAAGTAAGTCTCTGACCAACGACGAAAAACTGAGTAAACCAACACAACAAGTAGTCTCTGACCAACAAAGAAAATCTGAGTAAACCAACACAACAAGTAAGTCTCTGACCAACGACGAAAAACTGAGTAAACCAACACAACAAGTAAGTCTCTGACCAACAACGAAAAACTGAGTAAACCAACACAACAAGTAAGTCTCTGACCAACGACGAAAAACTGAGTAAACCAACACAACAAGTAAGTCTCTGACCAACAACGAAAAACTGAGTAAACCAACACAACAAGTAAGTCTCTGACCAACGACGAAAAACTGAGTAAACCAACACAACAAGTAAGTCTCTGACCAACAACGAAAAACTGAGTAAACCAACACAACAAGTAAGTCTCTGACCAACGACGAAAAACTGAGTAAACCAACACAACAAGTAAGTCTCTGACCAACGACGAAAAACTGAGTAAACCAACACAACAAGTAAGTCTCTGACCAACGACGAAAAACTGAGTAAACCAACACAACAAGTAAGTCTCTGACCAACAACGAAAAACTGATTAAACCAACACAAGAAGTAAGTCTCTGACCAACAACGAAAAACTGAGTAAACCAACACAACAAGTAAGTCTCTGACCAACAACGAAAAACTGAGTAAACCAACACAAGAAGTAAGTCTCTGACCAACAACGAAAAACTGATTAAACCAACACAACAAGTAAGTCTCTGACCAACAACGAAAAACTGAGTTCGTCAACATTTTACCGTAACCAACAAGTGAGTATCAGAGCAACGATGAAAATCTGAGGTAACCAGAAATTAAGTCTCATCAACAAATAAGTCTCTGAGCAACGATGAAAATGTGAGATCGTCAACACTGAACAATAACCAACAAATAAGTCTGAGCAACGATGAAAATCTGAGATCGCCAACACTGAACAATAACCAACAAATAAGTCTCTGAGCAACGATGAAAATCTGAGGTAACCAACAATTAAGTCTAACCAACAAGTCAGTCTCTGACCAACGACAAAAAAAAAAGATCGTCAAAACTTTACCGTAACCAACGACCAACGACGAAAAAAATTGAGGTAACCAATAATTAAGTCTGACCAACGACGAAAAAAATTGAGGTAACCAATAATTAACTTTGACCAACGACGAAAAAAATTGAGGTAACCAATAATTAAGTCTGACCAACGACGAAAAAAATTGAGGTAGCCAATAATTAAGTCTGACCAACGACGAAAAAACTGAGATCGTCAAAACTTCACCGTAACCAACAACGAAAAACTGAGAGTGAAGAAATTTAATAACAACACCAATATGAAATTGAGGTATGAAGGAAAATCTGAGATCAACACTTTACCGTAACCAACAAATGAGTCTCTGACCAACGACGAAAAAATGAGATCGTCAAAACTTTTCCGGTGACGGTAAAGAAATTGCGGCTGCATGCTGACCAACGACTAAACCAACACTCAACGGTAACGGCAACCAGCAAGAAGGTCTGCTGAACAACAACACAACAACATCGATTTAATAGTAACACCAATATGAAATTGAGGATAACTTTACCACCAATATGAAATTGAGGATAACTTTACCACCAATATGAAATTGAGGATAACTTTACCACCAATATGAAATTGGAGCATGAAAAAAATCTGAGATCACCCCTTCGGGTCTTTAAAGATGTATTATAGTTGTACAAAATCACTGTGTAGCCGCCGTCTACGGCATCGGCGGCTGGATTATGCTCGGACGAATATGTTTTTCGCCAAATCGCGACACGGATAAGTGAAAGGGTGAAGGTAGTGAAGTTGGGGGACAGGAACTGTGTGTTTCGGTGTGGTGTGGCTGCTGGGAGTTGATAGAGTAAAAGTGTTACGCCAGCATTTTGGCATCATGTCGTCATGTCGGTACGGAAACATAAAATATATAACTGTGCATATGATTGCCATATTTGGCGATAAGGAGACAGGTATACTGGAATGTATTATGATTCATGTAGACGAAAATGTTTGTGAACTGTAATTGCCATATTGTGAACCGGGAGATTTTTCGCGAGGCGGGCATCGTCACGGACTTTGAGAGCGCCGGCACGGGCGTGCATGGGAGCTACCAGCCTGTCAGCAGGCCTTGCGCTATGCATGGACGCTACCAGCCTACCATCGTTCATAGGCACTTCCGGCCGCTTTCCGTTTTCGTCGCCGGTGAGGGAGAGCGGAGTGAGATGCTACCACCATCACCACCACCAGACGCTTTCAGATTTCATCGCTCGCCGGTGAGGGAGAGCAGAGCGAGATGCTACCACCACCACCATCAGACGCTTTCAGTTTTCCTCGCTCGCCGGTGAGGGAGAGCGGAGTGAGATGCTACCACCATCACTACCACCACCACCATCTGAAGCTTTCAGTTTTCGTCGCCCGTGAGGGAGAGCGGAGCGAGATGCTACCACCACCACCACCACCAGACGCTTTCAGTTTTCGTCGCTCGCCGGTGAGGGAGAGCGGAGCGAGATGCTAACACTACCACCACCAGACGCTTTCAGATTTCGTCGTCGGTGAGAGAGAGCGGAGCGAGATGCTAACACCACCACCACCAGACGCTTTCAGATTTCGTCGCTCGCCGGTGAGGGAGAGCGGAGCGAGATGCTACCATGATCACTACCACCAGACGCTTTCAGTTTTCGTCGTCGGTGAGGGAGAGCGGAGCGAGATGCTAACACCACCACCACCACCACCATCAGACGCTTCCAGTTTTCGTCGCCGGTGAGGGAGAGCGGAGCGAGATGCTACCACCACCATCACCACCAACAGACGCTTTCAGTTTTCGTCGCCGGTGAGGGAGAGCGGAGCGAGATGCTAACACCACCACCACCACCACCATCAGACGCTTCCAGTTTTCGTCGCCGGTGAGGGAGAGCGGAGCGAGATGCTACCACCACCACCACCACCACCACCATCAGACGCTTCCAGTTTTCGTCGCCGGTGAGGGAGAGCGGAGCGAGATGCTACCACCACCACCACCACCACAACCATCAGCCGTTTTCTGAATTCGTCGCGAGGGAGCAGGAGCAGCTGAATCATGGTAGAAGAAACACCAGGTTGTCTGGATCCCCCCTACCCCACCTCTCTGCGCATTCTAAGTGATGTCACTGCCTAGAAGGGAGCGAGAGATAGACAGAGAGAGAGAGAGAGAGAGAGAGAGAGAGAGAGAGAGAGAGAGAGAGAGAGAGAGAGAGAGAGAGAGAGAGAGAGAGAGAGAGAGAGAGAGAGAGAGAGAGAGAGAGAGAGAGAGAATTTAAGGGTATCCTGATGTAATGTAGTAGTGAACGTCAAAGTAGGTTCTGATGCTGGAATGCATTTTCAGTACTGTTTTAGTGCCCTCTGCATTAATTTCCCCTGGTTATTAGGACAATTCACTCCTATAATAATAAGCATGACTATGGGGCATGTGCATTCACATATAATCCTGGGTTCCCATTGCTCTTTAATTAAAGTATTTGTTCACCTAAGTCTTGGCTATAGAGCATGGTGCCCAGTGCAGCTAAGCTCAGTGAGCTCCTTCCCTCTGCAGCTTGGCAGCTTCCGTTGTGCTATGTAACGAGGCTACAGCCTTATGATTTATTTATGTACAGTACATATATGCCTAATGAAATTATACACAATACTAAACTGTTGAATGAGCTTAGGATCTAATAAAAAACTAGTCCAAAAAGTGTATTATTTGTAACTTCATCTTTTGGAAGACTGAAAAAGTAGTGTGGTCCCTTTGGGATGCAGCGATCTGCTCCCACGAACAATGCAACACGAAGGCGTACTATACAAGAGTTTACCATGACACAGAAAACGGACCGGTGAGGGAATAATAATAATAATAATAATAATAATAATAATAATAATAATAATAATAATAATAATAATAATAATAATCATCTCCGTCAGCTTAGCCCGCTTATACGGACGATCCCATTTCAGTTTTGCCTCAAGTGACATGTGAGACGGTCCTGAAGCAAAATCCTTATACCGCTTAAGTAACATTTTCAAATTGAACTGACGAGTCCGACGAATAGCTCGAACCCTGAACTGAAAATGCTACTTAAAGTGAAAACTGAGGTTACTTAAGCGGGTGAACCCGCCGGTCATCCGTCACCCGTAGAATCTGGCCCTCCCCAAGGTAAAGGGAGGCAAGCCAGGTATTCTAATATACTATTACTACTACTGCCACTACTACTACTACTACTACTACTACTACTACTACTGCTGCTACTGCTACAATAACAACAATAACTACTATTACTACTACATCTAAAACAAAACAAAAAAAGCATGAAAAAATAGGTTGGAAGATGATGAAGATGATGATGATGAAGAGAAGAAAAAAGAAAAGGAGAAGGAGGAGGAAAAGGACGAGGAGAAGTAGGAGCTTTAATCAAAATCCTGCTGTCCTCCTCTCCTATCCCCTTAAGACGTATCCTGCAACTGCTATGTCAGAGAAAACGGAGGCGGGAGGAGAGCAGAAGGGTAGACGAAGGATCTTTGGTGGGTAGGTTTATGGGGAGGCGGGCGGGTGGGGTGTGAGGGAGCGGGTAGAGGGGTTATGAGGTGACATGAGAAGGTGGTGTGTTGGGGGAGGGTTGAATGAGAGGGAAGATTTATTTATTTATTTATTTACAGATAAGGAATCAGCTCAAGGGCAACAGAAAAAGGTGTAAAAAGAAAAGCCCGCTAATCGCTGTTCATGCGAAGACAAAAGTGAAAAGTGGCCAAAAGAGAGATCAATTTCGGGTGGAAAGGTATCTTGATACACTCCTCTGGAAAGAGCTCAAGTCGTAAGCAGGAGGAAATACAGGAGAAGAAGATTGTTGCAGAGTTTACCAGGGTAATGGATGAAAGAATGGAGATGCTGGTTAGCTCTTGCATAAGGAGTTTCGACAGTATAGGGATGGGCTGGAGTAGAAAGTCAAGTGCAGCGGGGCCGCGGGAGGGTGGGAGGCATGCAGTCAGCAAGTTCAGAAGAGCAGTCAGCATGAAAATATCGATAAAAGATAAAAAGAGATGCAACATAGCGGCGGAATTTAAGAGGAAGAAGACTGTCAGTATGTGGAGGGGAGTTGAGTTTTGAGGTATTGAAGGACACCAACTTCCTCCTGCCTCATTCACAAATGATCGCAAGATGTGAGGTTAAGCGTTGTGCAACGTTCAACCTAGAGCCATGTAACTCCTGGAGGGCGGGTCTTCTGATAAGTGAGATTGCATAATGCAAAGTAGAGTCGTCAGCATGTGAGTGGATAGGATAGTTTTTGGAAAAACCATTAATGAACAACAGAAAGAGAGTGGGAGATAGAACAGAGCCCTGCGGAACACCACTGCTGATTGCCCTAAACTTTGGGGGATGAACAGTGACCGTCTATCACGGCGACGATAGATCGACCAGAAAGGAAACTGGAGATAAAGGTACAGAGAAGGATAGAATCCGTAGAATGGTAGTTTAGAAAGCAAAGGTTTGTGCCAGATCTGTTAAAGGTTTCGAAATGTCTAAAGCAACAGCAAAATTTTCACCGAAACGGCTAAGAGAGGCTGACCAGGAGTCAGTTGGGAAGGCGCGACGATCACCAGTGGAACAGCTTTTGCGGAGCCCAAGGTGGCGATCACAAAGGCCGGAATTTGAAAGCTTGAAATTTTCCGGTTCAGGATTGATCCAACAGCTTTAGAAAGAAAGGAAAGTAAAGATATAAGACGGTAGTTTTGTGACGGTCACCTGAATTATATACATCTCTCTCTCTCTCTCTCTCTCTCTCTCTCTATATATATATATATATATATATATATATATATATATATATATATATATATATATATATATATATATATATATATATATATATATATATATATATATATATATATATATATATATATATATATATATATATATATATATATATAGTGTATGTGTGTGTGTATACACACACACAAACACAGAGAGAGAGAGAGAGAGAGAGAGAGAGAGAGAGAGAGAGAGAGAGAGAGAGAGAGGTGGGGAGAGGGAGGAAGGGACAGACAGACAAGCCTTATCACTGGGGGGTACTCCTCCACTGCCTGCTGACGTCATCCCGCGCCGCCCGCCGCACTAGTCGTTAATGAGAAATAAAATCTGTTCACATTTCTTTACTTAACTCATCTGTTACTTGAGACAGGTAAATTTTGTCAACATTTTCGTGTCAAGCAGTAATTGTATACCTAGCATACCATCACAAAACTCGATAGGGAAAGAAAACCTGGTCATTACAGCGAGTTGAAGTCAGAGAATAACATTGAAAGTTTATACAGCACTTTACTTTTCATTGAGATTTGCAGCAATTATGGAACCAATTTACAACTAAGACGTTTGTTCTTGCACATGAAATTCCCCTGAACGCGATGGTACCTTAAGATTTTAGCAGAAGAGCGATATAAGAGGAGAAAAGGAAGGATTTGTAAGAGTCGAATAAACATTTAGTGATACTCTCTGACTTCTGCTCGCCAAATCTGCCTTACTTTTTAACCCCTTTGAGTCTTTATAGATGTATTATAGTTGTACAATCACTTCTTAGTCTAATGGTGTGAAGAAAATTTACCTAGCTTGTGTAACAGATGAGCAAGGGAAAGTAATACAAATGTTTTCTGAAATTACTCCCGCTGCTCACTCCCGCAGCGGCGATGAGGCACTCTGGCACCGGCTGAACGGTGCTGGTTAGGTGTAGAGTATTGCTCGGGTTCGCTGCCTCTCGTGTGTGACTGGCACCGGCTGAATGGTGCTGGTTAGGTGTAGACATATTTTCCGTGTTAGCTGCCTCTCATGTAATAAACTATGACCACCGGAGCGGACCTCCTCCTCGCCCAACGACACCACCCCGCGCGATGGCCAACACGACAGACGACGTCACAATAGTGCAGGAGTACTTCCCGGCCCTGCGGCGCGTACGGGTCATGCATTGTGGAGAGCTCATGGAGTTGCTGGACTCTGGCCGAGGCCGTCTTGCCGGAAGGTTCCGCTACGTCCCTCCCGCCGTGAAACACTCCTTCAGGCTGTCCCCTGGCCAAGGAGTGCAGCTGTGGGTGAGGGAGCGGCCACCCCACTCCCTCTACTGCCCCCCCGACCCGTGCACCGATGCCATGGTGCACGCCGTGCTGCTCTACCGCGGCCTGGACGGAGAATACTGCTTCTTTGACAGCAACTTTGCCACCGCCCCGACCCCCGAGGTGATGGCGGCCGTGACCCGCTCCGGCACGAGTCGCGTTCACTACCTTCTCGAGCGGCCCGGCATCCAGGGCGTGGGCGTCGCCACGTGCCAGTACTACTGCCTGGCCCTCATGAGCTTCATCGTGCAGCACCCAAACCTGCCCACCAGCTGGCTCATCAGGGAGTTTGTCAAGGCCATGCGGCCACAGCGGGACGTGAAGGCGGTGCGTCTCAGCCGGGAGATTTTTCGCGAGGCGGGCATCGTCATGGTATTTGAGAGCGCCGGCACGCGCGTGCATGGGAGCTACCAGCCTGCCAGCAGGCCTTGCGCTATGCATAGACGCTACCAGCCTACCATCGTTCATAGGCACTTCCGGCCACTTTCCGTTTTCGTCGCCGGTGAGGGAGAGCGGAGCGAAATGCTACCACCATCACTACCAACAGACGCTTTCAGATTTCGTCGCCGGTGAGGGAGAGAGAGCGAGATGCTAACACCACCACCACCACCACCATCAGACGCTTTCAGTTTTCGTCGCCGGTGAGGGAGAGAGAGCGAGATGCTACCACCACCATCACCATCACCACCACCACCACCTCCACCACCACCACCATCACTACCATCAGAAGCTTTCCGTTTTCGTCGCCGGTGAGGGAGAGCGGAGCGAGATGCTACCACCACCATCACCATCACCACCACCACCACCTCCACCACCACCACCATCACTACCATCAGAAGCTTTCCGTTTTCGTCGCCGGTGAGGGAGAGCGGAGCGAGATGCTAACACTACCACCACCACCATCTTCACCATCAGACGCTTCCAGTTTTCGTCGCCCGTGAGGGAGAGCGGAGCGAGATGATAACACCACCACCACCACCACCACCATCAGCCGTTTTCTGAATTCGTCGCGAGGGAGCAGGAGCAGCTGAGTCATGGTAGAAGAAACACCAGGTTGTCTGGATCCCCCCTACCTCACCTCTCTGCGCATTCTAAGTGATGTCACTGCCTAGAAGGGAGCGAGATATAGACAGAGAGAGAGAGAGAGAGAGAGAGAGAGAGAGAGAGAGAGAGAGAGAGAGAAAGAGAGTGAGAGAATTTAAGGGTATCCTGATGTAATGTAGTAGTGAACGTCTAAGTAGGTTCTGATGCTGGAATGCATTTTCAGTATTGTTTTAGTGCCCTCTGCATTAATTAGCCCTGGTTATTAGGACAATTCACTCCTATAATAATAAGCATGACTATAGGGCATGTGCATTCACATACAATCCTGGGTTCCCATTGCTCTTTAATCAAAGTATTTGTTCACCTAAGTCTTGGCTATAGACCATGGTGCCCAGTGCAGCTAAGCTCAGTGAGCTCCTTCCCTCTGCAGCTTGGCAGCTTCCGTTGCGCTATGTAACGAGGCTACAGCCTTATGATCTATTTATGTACAGTACATATATGCCTAATGAAATTATACACAATACTAAACTGTTGAATGAGCTTAGGATCTAATAAAAAAACTAATCCAAAAAGTGTATTATTTGTAACTTCATCTTTTGGAAGACTGAAAAAGTAGTGTGGTCCCTTTGGGATGCAGCGATCTGCTCCCACGAACAATGCAACACGAAGGCGTACTATACAAGAGTTTACCATGACACAGAAAACGGACCAGTGAGGGAATAATAATAATAATAATAATAACAATAATAATAATAATAATAATAATAAAAATAATAATAATAATAATAATCTCCGTCAGCTTAGCCCGCTTATACGGACGATCCCATTTCAGTTTTGCCTCAAGTGACATGTGAGACGGTCCTGAAGCAAAATCCTTATACCGCTTAAGTAACATTTTCAAATTGAACTGACGAGTCCGACGAATAGCTCGAACCCTGAACTGAAAATGCTACTTAAAGTGAAAACTGAGGTTACTTAAGCGGGTGAACCCGCCGGTCATCCGTCACCCGTAGAATCTGGCCCTCCCCAAGGTAAAGGGAGGCAAGCCAGGTATTCTAATATACTAGGTATTACTACTACTGCCACTACTACTACTACTATTACTACTGCTACTGCTACAATAACAATAACTACTATTACTACTACTTCTAAAACAAAACAAAAAAAAGCATGAAAAAATAGGTTGGAAGATGATGAAGATGATGATGGAGAGAAGAAGAAAAAAGAAAAGGAGAAGGAGGAGGAGACGGACGAGGAGAAGTAGGAGCTTTAATCAAAATCCTGCTGTCCTCCTCTCCTATCCCCTTAAGACGTATCCTGGAACTGCTATGTCAGAGAAAACGGAGGCGGGAGGAGAGCAGAAGGGTAGACGAAGGATCTTTGGTGGGAAGGTTTATGGGGAGGCGGGCGGGTGGGGTGTGAGGGAGCGGGTAGAGGGGTTATGAGGTGACATGAGTAAGGTGGTGTGTTGGGGGAGGGTTGAATGAGAGGGAAGTTTTATTTATTTATTTATTTACAGATAAGGAATCAGCTCAAGGGCAACAGAAAAGGGTGTAAAAAGAAAAGCCCGCTAATCGCTGTTCATGCGAAGACAAAAGTGAAAAGTGGCCAAAACAGAGATCAATTTCGGGTGGAAAGGTATCTTGATACACTCCTCTGGAAAGAGCTCAAGTCCTAAGCAGGAGGAAATACAGGAGAAGAAGATTGTTGCAGAGTTTACCAGGGTAAGGGATGAAAGAATGGAGATGCTGGTTAACTCTTGCATAAGGAGTTTCGACAGTATAGGGATGGGCTAGAGTAGAAAGTCAAGTGCAACGAGCCGCGGGAGGGTGGGAGGCATGCAGTCAGCAAGTTCAGAAGAGCAGTCAGCATGAAAATATCGATAAAAGATAAAAAGAGATGCAACATAGCGGCGGAATTTAAGAGGAAGAAGACTGTCAGTATGTGGAGGGGAGTTGAGTTTTGAGGTATTGAAGGACACCAACTTCCTCCTGCCTCATTCAGAAATGATCGCAAGATGTGAGGTTAAGCGTTGTGCAACGTTCAACCTAGAGCCATGTAACTCCTGGAGGGCGGGTCTTCTGATAAGTGAGATTGCATAATGCAAAGTAGAGTCGTCAGCATGTGAGTGGATAGGATAGTTTTTGGAAAAACCATTAATGAACAACAGAAAGAGAGTGGGAGATAGAACAGAGCCCTGCGGAACACCACTGCTGATTGCCCTAAACTTTGGGGGATGAACAGTGACCGTCTATCACGGCGACGATAGATCGGCCAGAAAGGAAACTGGAGATAAAGGTACAGAGAAGGATAGAATCTGTAGAATGGTAGTTTAGAAAGCAAAGGTTTGTGCCAGATCTGTTAAAGGTTTCGAAATGTCTAAAGCAACAGCAAAATTTTCACCGAAACGGCTAAGAGAGGATGACCAGGAGTCAGTTGGGAAGCCGCGACGATCACCAGTGGAACAGCTTTTGCGGAGCCCAAGCTGGCGATCACAAAGGCCAGAATTTGAAAGCTTGAAATTTTCCGGTTCAGGATTGATCCAACAGCTTTAGAAAGAAAGGAAAGTAAAGATATAAGACGGTAGTTTTGTAACGGTCACCTGAATTATATACATCTCTCTCTCTCTCTCTCTCTCTCTCTCTCTCTCTCTCTCTCTATAAATATATATATATATATATATATATATATATATATATATATATATATATATATATATATATATTGTATATGTGTGTGTGTATACACACACACACACACACACACATAGAGAGAGAGAGAGAGAGAGAGAGAGAGAGAGAGAGAGAGAGAGAGAGAGAGAGAGAGAGGTGGGGAGAGGGAGGAAGGGACAGACAGACAAGCCTTATCACTGGGGGGTACTCCTCCACTGCCTGGTGACGTCATCCCGCGCCGCCCGCCGCACTAGTCGTTAATGAGAAATAAAATCTGTTCACATTTCTTTACTTAACTCATCTGTTACTTGAGACAGGTAAATTTTGTCAACATTTTCGTGTCAAGCAGTAATTGTATACCTAGCATACCATCACAAGACTCGATAGGGAAAGAAAGCCTGGTCATTACAGCGAGTTGAAGTCAGAGAATAACATTGAAAGTTTATACAGCACTTTACTTTTCATTGAGATTTGCAGCAATTATGGAACCAATTTACAACTAAGACGTTTGTTCTTGCACATGAAATTCCCTTGAACGCGATGGTACCTTAAGATTTTAGCAAAAGAGCGATATAAGAGGAGAAAAGGAAGGATTTGTAAGAGTCGAATAAACATTTAGTGATACTCTCTGACTTCTGCTCGCCAAAACTGCCTTACTTTTTAACCCCTTTGAGTCTTTATAGATGTATTATAGTTGTACAATCACTTCTTAGTCTAATGGTGTGAAGAAAATTTACCTAGCTTGTGTAACAGATGAGCAAGGGAAAGTAATACAAATGTTTTCTGAAATTACTCCCCCTGCTCACTCCCGCAGCGGCGATGAGGCACTCTGGCACCGGCTGAACGGTGCTGGTTAGGTGTACACATATTTTCCGTGTTCGCTACCTCTTATGAGTGACCACCAGAGCGGACCTCCTCCTCGCCCAACAACACCATCCCGCGCGATGGCCAACACGACAGACGACGTCACAATAGTGCAGGAGTACTTCCCGCCCCTGCGGCGCGTACGGGTCATGCATTGTGGAGAGCTCATGGAGTTGCTGGACTCTGGCCGAGGCCGTCTTGCCGGAAGGTTCCGCTACGTCCCTCCCGCCGTGAAACACTCCTTCAGGCTGTCCCCTGGCCGGGGAGTGCAGCTGTGGGTGAGGGAGTGGCCACCCCACTCCCTCTACTGCCCCCCCGAGCCGTGCACCGATGCCATGGTGCACGCCGTGCTGCTCTACCGCGGCCTGGACGGAGAATACTGCTTCTTTGACAGCAACTTTGCCACCGCCCCGACCCCCGAGGTGATGGCGGCCGTGACCCGCTCCGGCACGAGTCGCGTTCACTACCTTCTCGAGCGGCCCGGCATCCAGGGCGTGGGCGTCGCCACGTGCCAGTACTACTGCCTGGCCCTCATGAGCTTCATCGTGCAGCACCCAAACCTGCCCACCAGCTGGCTCATCAGGGAGTTTGTCAAGGCCATGCGGCCACAGCGGGACGTGAAGGCGGTGCGTCTCAGCCGGGAGATTTTTCGCGAGGCGGGCATCGTCACGGACTTTTGAGAGCGCCGGCACGCGCGTGCATGGGAGCTACCAGCCTGCCAGTAGGCCTCACGCTGTGCATGGACGCAATCAGCCTACCACCGTGCATGTGCGCTACCAGTCTACCACCGTGCCTGAGCCCGTGCATGGGCGCTACCAGCCTGCCAGCGTCAGGAAGACGGAGCGTGACAGAAGGAGGACTATGAAGGGGCAGCGCATTTCAAACAGGTGCCTGAAGACGCAGGAACAGATCGGGTCGCTGCTGACGCCCGTGAGTGGGCAGTGACAGCCAGCCAGCGTCGAGGAGCGAGAGCGCGGCAGGGGAGGTGCCGTACTGTGAACAGCTTCCTGAAGACACAGAAGCAGGCCGTCCTGTTCGGCTGCTGATGCTATTGAAGCCAATTTGGAAGAAATTAGGAAAATTCAAGGAAATAGCCTGGAGGCCACCAAAACGGGCGTGTCGGAATACTCGAGGAATAGGATCAACAGTTTAACGAATTGGTGAAGAACTTCAAAATCGACTCGCAAGGAGAGAGCGTCGTGTCGGCCTATGATGTGCCGAACCTTAAACCCGACAACACAACGCGCACTTTCTCGGGGCACTCGTGAGAGCTCTCGATTTTCATCAAGTGAACACGCGGCACGCGGCGAGAGTGTAAACGGAGATATCAAAAAGAGGAAGTAACACTAAACAAGCAACCATCGACGTCTTCGACAATTATTTCCTCGACAAAAATTTATCCTCATCATCGCTGACATCTCCCTGTGGATGACAACGTCAGAAACCTAATGTACAACATTGTTCACGATCCAATAAGTTACGGCGAAATGAACGGAGAACCGGTTTCTGTATTCGGCGTATCCAGAAACTACGCCGACAAACTGAGACTGGACGACACTGCAAAATTCCGCCTCTACAATAAGATACTCGAGATGGGTAATGGTGGCGAAGATAACGACGTCGCCGATTTAATGTCGGCAGACGCGAACGTGAAGGCAAGAGGTACCTCAAAGAACTCATGTCCAAAGGAAGATTGAATCTGCCTGCCAGTGCAGCTCTGGACATGGATATGATGTACGACTTGCATATCCACAACGATAGTCAAGAACATGATCGCGAATATAGTAATGGAGAACTTTGATATATTAAACAGTTAATGGAGCCAACATCACAAGCCTTTGTTGGCACCCTCGCACCTGTCTGCCACGAGTATGATTTTCCCCGCCACCATGAATCACAACAGTTTTTCGCTGGTGATAGTAGTAGTAGTAGTAGTAGTAGTAGTAGTAGTAGTAGTAGTAGTAGTAGTAGTAGTGGTGGTGATTTTGGAGACACCATATTTTCGAACGATAAAACTGTCAAGAGAATTATCAACCCCCCCCTTTTTTTTTTACGTCGCTGCCTATTGCGCCGGTAGGCTTCTTCCCGGTGGGGCCTGATGGTTTACCCAGCCCGTTCTGGTGCAGGCGAGTGTTTAAAGTGGCGCCATCTTGTGTTGGCTCATGCTGCCCCCCGGAACTCATCTTTGAGCCTCTCTTTGGAGAGGTTATCTAGAGCCCAGGTTGATGGGTGGTCTTCAGGGCAGCATGTGGGTAGTCTTAGGCCACTCGGAGGTGACTGAAAAAACTCAGCTGTGCGGCGGCCTGGATTCGAACCCGCGTCCATCCTGGAGTTCCTGAACGCGGGGCCGTCACGCTAACCACTCAGCCACCGCCTCCCCTTAGCCACCAACCAATTTTTGTTGAGGTGATCAGAGCATTACTAAGCAGCTTAAGTCTGCACGAATTCACTCGGGCGTCACACACGGCAACAGAGAACCCGATTGACGGTAACCAGAAAGGAAGGTGGAATAATTCATCTCGAGGACTCAAGAACCACACCGTTCGAGATGGAGAGATCCTCGTGGACGGCGACAATGTATCTAATTCATTCCAGGTGAATTCTATGTGGCTGATTTGATTGAATGATGGTGTTATGTTATTTTCCTAATGTTATGTAGTATTTGTAACCCTCAATAAATATGCACAAAACTTAGAGTTGGTTGTTTCCATCTATCCGTAAGAAACTACATGAGGTCGAAAATCTGAAAGGTATGGTATGGTATGGTATGGTATGGTGTGATGTGATGTGGTGTGGTAGGAAATCTAGATGTAGTGCATGTTGTTGAAAGAACTCTGATACCACCACATGAAATCGAGGCATGAAAATCTGAGATCACCAACAGTTGAGGGCAAGAAACGATGTTGGTACGAAAATCTAAGAACGTCTATCAACAACGTTGATTTGGAGGATCACCAACGAGTAATGAAATGACCAACGACGAAAAACTGAGTAAACCAACACAACAAGTAAGTCTCTGACCAACAACGAAAAACTGAGTAAACCAACACAACAAGTAAGTCTCTGACCAACAACGAAAAACTGATTAAACCAACACAACAAGTAAGTCTCTGACCAACAACGAAAAACTGAGTAAATTAACACAACAAGTAAGTCTCTGACCAACGACGAAAAACTGATTAAACCAACACAACAAGTAAGTCTCTGACCAACAACGAAAAACTGAGTAAACCAACACAACAAGTAGTCTCTGACCAACAACGAAAAACTGAGTAAATTAACACAACAAGTAAGTCTCTGACCAACAACGAGAAACTGAGTAAATTAACACAACAAGTAAGTCTCTGGCCAACAACGAAAAACTGAGTAAATTAACACAACAAGTAAGTCTCTGACCAACAACGAAAAACTGAGTAAACCAACACAACAAGTAAGTCTCTGACCAACAACGAAAAACTGAGTAAATTAACACAACAAGTAAGTCTCTGGCCAACAACGAAAAACTGAGTAAATTAACACAACAAGTAAGTCCCTGACCAACAACGAAAAACTGAGTAAACCAACACAACAAGTAAGTCTCTGACCAACAACGAAAAACTGAGTAAACCAACACAACAAGTAAGTCTCTGACCAACAACGAAAAACTGAGTAAATTAACACAACAAGTAAGTCCCTGACCAACAACGAAAAACTGAGTAAATTAACACAACAAGTAAGTCTCTGACCAACACCGAAAAGCTGAGTTCGTCAACACTTTACCGTAAACAACAAGTGAGTATCAGAGCAACGATGAAAATCTGAGGTAACCAGAAATTAAGTCTCATCAACAAATAAGTCTCTGAGCAACGATGAAAATCTGAGATCGTCAACACTGAACAATAACCAACAAATAAGTCTCTGAGCAACGATAAAAATCTGAGATCGCCAACACTGAACAATAACCAACAAATAAGTCTCTGAGCAACGATGAAAATCTGAGATCGCCAACACTGAACAATAACCAACAAATAAGTCTCTGAGCAACGATGAAAATCTGAGATCGCCAACACTGAACAATAACCAACAAATAAGTCTCTGAGCAACGATGAAAATCTGAGATCGCCAACACTGAACAATAACCAACAAATAAGTCTCTGACCAACGATGAAAATCTGAGATCGCCAACACTGAACAATAACCAACAAATAAGTCTCTGACCAACGATGAAAATCTGAGATCGTCAACACTGAACAATAACCAACAAATAAGTCTCTGACCAACGATGAAAATCTGAGATCGCCAACACTGAACAATAACCAACAAATAAGTCTCTGAGCAACGATGAAAATCTGAGGTAACCAACAATTAAGTCTAACCAACAAGTCAGTCTCTTACCAACGACGAAAACCAACACTCAACGGTAACGGCAACCAGCAAGAAGGTCTGCTGAACAACAACACAACAACATCGATTTAATAGTAACACCAATAAGAAATTGAGGATAACTTTACCACCAATAAGAAATTGAGGATAACTTTACAACCAATAGGAAATTGGAGCATGAAAAATATCTGAGATCACCCCTTCGGGTCTTTAAAGATGTATTATAGTTGTACAAAATCACTGTGTAGCCGCCGTCTACGGCATCGGCGTCTGGATTATGCTCGGACGAATATGTTTTTCGCCAAATCGCGACACGGATAAGTGAAAGGGTGAAGGTAGTGAAGTTGGGGGACAGGAACTGTGTGTTTCGGTGTGGTGTGGCTGCTCGATGTTTTTGTACGCCCAAGTTGTTGACGCAGCAGTGTGGGAGAGATAAGAGTGCTGACTCTGGGGAGCCCGGGGCGCCTGCATGAGGCCCTCCTCTGGTTGGGTAAAAGGCCAGAAGCAGGGCAACAGTGTCAAAGGCCACATCTCAGAGCCACACGTCTCCGCCTACGAGTGCAGCTCAGATATTGGGAGAGTTGAATAAAAAGAGCGAGTTCAACACAGCTTGTGTCAGTCGCCTTCATCCCACGAAGGCGCTAAAGAGAGTATATACTGCTTATTCTAATGGTGTCAATAAAATTTGCCTAGCTCGTGTAACAAGTGAGCAAAGGAAAGTAATATGAATGATTTCTGAAAACACGCGCGCTGCCCGTCCCCTCACCGGCGATGAGGCACTCTGGCACCGGCTGAATGGTGCTGGTTAGGTGTACACATATTTTCCGTGTTCGCTACCTCTTATGAGTGACCACCGGAGCGGACCTCTTTTTCGCCCGACGACACCACCCCGCGCGATGGCCAACACGACAGACGACGTCACAATAGTGCAGGAGTACTTCCCGGCCCTGCGGCGCGTACGGGTCATGCATTGTGGAGAGCTCATGGAGTTGCTGGACTCTGGCCGAGGCCGTCTTGCCGGAAGGTTCCGCTACGTCCCTCCCGCCGTGAAACACTCCTTCAGGCTGTCCCCTGCCCAAGGAGTGCAGCTGTGGGTGATGGAGTGGCCACCCCACTCCTTCTACTGCCCCCCCGAGCGGTGCACCGATGCCATGGTGCACGCCGTGCTGCTCTACCGCGGCCTGGACGGAGAATACTGCTTCTTTGACAGCAACTTTGCCACCGCCCCGACCCCCGAGGTGATGGCGGCCGTGACCCGCTCCGGCACGAGTCGCGTTCACTACCTTCTCGAGCGGCCCGGCATCCAGGGCGTGGGCGTCGCCACGTGCCAGTACTACTGCCTGGCCCTCATGAGCTTCATCGTGCAGCACCCAAACCTGCCCACCAGCTGGCTCATCAGGGAGTTTGTCAGGGCCATGCGGCCACAGCGGGACGTGAAGGCGGTGCGTCTCAGCCGGGAGATTTTTCGCGAGGCGGGCATCGTCACGGACTTTGAGAGCGCCGGCACGCGCGTGCATGGGAGCTACCAGCCTACCAGCAGGCCTCACGCTGTGCATGGACGCTACCAGCCTACCACCGTGCATGTGCGCTACCAGTCTACCACCGTGCCTGAGCCCGTGCATGGGCGCTACCAGCCTGCCAGCGTCAAGAAGACGGAGCGTGACAGAAGGAGGACTATGAAGGGGCAGCGCATTTCAAACAGGTGCCTGAAGACGCAGGAACAGATCGGGTCGCTGCTGACGCCCGTGAGTGGGCAGTGACAGCCAGCCAGCGTCGGGGAGCGAGAGCGCGGCAGGGGAGGTGCCGTACTGTAAACAGCTTCCTGAAGACACAGAAGCAGGCCGTCGAGTTCGGCTGCTGATGCTATTGAAGCCAATTTGGAAGAAATTAGGAAAATTCGAGGAAATAGCCTCGAGGCCACCAAAACGGGCGTGTCGGAATACTCGAGGAATAGGATCAACAGTTTAACGAATTGGTGAAGAACTTCAAAATCGACTCGCATGGAGAGAGCGTCGTGTCGGCCTATGATGTGCCGAACCTTAAACCCGACAACACAACGCGCACTTTCTCGGGGCACTCGTGAGAGCTCTCGATTTTCATCAAGTGAACACGCGGAACGTGGCGAGACGTCACACACGGCAACAGAGAACCCGATTGACGGTAACCAGAAAGGAAGGTGGAATAATTCATCTCGAGGACTCAAGAACCACACCGTTCGAGATGGAGAGATCCTCGTGGACGGCGACAATGTATCTAATTCATTCCAGGTGAATTCTATGTGGCTGATTTGATTGAATGATGGTGTTATGTTATTTTCCTAATGTTATGTAGTATTTGTAACCCTCAATAAATATGCACAAAACTTAGAGTTGGTTGTTTCCATCTATCCGTAAGAAACTACATGAGGTCGAAAATCTGAAAGGTATGGTATGGTATGGTATGGTGTGATGTTATGTGGTGTGGTGTGGTAGGAAATCTAGATGTAGTGCATGTTGTTGAAAGAACTCTGATACCACCACATGAAATCGAGGGATGAAAATCTGAGATCACCAACAGTTGACGGCAAGAAACGATGTTGGTACGAAAATCTAAGAACGTCTATCAACAACGTTGATTTGGAGGATCACCAACGAGTAATGAAATGACCAACGACGAAAAACTGAGTAAACCAACACAACAAGTAAGTCTCTGACCAACACCGAAAAACTGATTAAACCAACACAACAAGTAAGTCTCTGACCAACAACGAAAAACTGAGTAAACCAACACAACAAGTAAGTCTCTGACCAACAACGAAAAACTGTGTAAACCAACACAAGTAAGTAAGTCTCTGACCAACAACGAAAAACTGATTAAACCAACACAACAAGTAAGTCTCTGACCAACAACGAAAAACTGATTAAACCAACACAACAAGTAAGTCTCTGACCAACAACGAAAAACTGAGTAAACCAACACAACAAGTAAGTCTCTGACCAACAACGAAAAACTGTGTAAACCAACACAACAATTAAGTCTCTGACCAACACCGAAAAACTGAGTAAACCAACACAACAAGTAAGTCTCTGACCAACAACGAAAAGCTGAGTTCGTCAACACTTTACCGTAACCAATAAGTGAGTATCAGAGCAACGATGAAAATCTGAGGTAACCAGAAATTAAGTCTCATCAACAAATAAGTCTCTGAGCAACGATGAAAATCTGAGATCGCCAACACTGAACAATAACCAACAAATAAGTCTCTGACCAACGATGAAAATCTGAGGTAACCAACAATTAAGTCTAACCAACAAGTCAGTCTCTGACCAACGACGAAAAAAAAAGATCGTCAAAACTTTACCATAACCAACGACCAACGACGAAAAAAATTGAGGTAACCAATTATTAAGTCTGACCAACGACGAAAAAAAAAGATCGTCTCTGAGCAACGATGAAAATCTGAGATCGCCAACACTGAACAATAACCAACAAATAAGTCTCTGAGCAACGATGAAAATCTGAGATCGCCAACACTGAACAATAACCAACAAATAAGTCTCTGACCAACGATGAAAATCTGAGATCGTCAACACTGAACAATAACCAACAAATAAGTCTCTGAGCAACGATGAAAATCTGAGATCGCCAACACTGAACAATAACCAACAAATAAGTCTCTGAGCAACGATGAAAATCTGAGATCGTCAACACTGAACAATAACCAACAAATAAGTCTCTGAGCAACGATGAAAATCTGAGATCGTCAACACTGAACAATAACCAACAAATAAGTCTCTGACCAACGATGAAAATCTGAGATCGTCAACACTGAACAATAACCAACAAATAAGTCTCTGACCAACGATGAAAATCTGAGATCGTCAACACTGAACAATAACCAACAAATAAGTCTCTGAGCAACGATGAAAATCTGAGATCGCCAACACTGAACAATAACCAACAAATAAGTCTCTGAGCAACGATGAAAATCTGAGGTAACCAACAATTAAGTCTAACCAACAAGTCAGTCTCTGACCAACGACGAAAACCAACACTCAACGGTAACGGCAACCAGCAAGAAAGTCTGCTGAACAACAACACAACAACATCGATTTAATAGTAACACCAATATGAAATTGACGCTACCAGCCTACCATCGTTCATAGGCACTTCCAGCCGCTTTCCGTTTTCGTCGCCGGTGAGGGAGAGCGGAGCGAGATGCTACCACCACCACCACCACCACCACCATCTGAAGCTTTCAGTTTTCGTCGCCCGTGAGGGAGAGCGGAGCGAGATGCTACCATGATCACTACCAACAGACACTTTCAGATTTCGTCGCCGGTGAGGGAGAGCGGAGCGAGATGCTACCACCACCACCACCACCATCAGACGCTTTCAGATTTCGTCGCCGGTGAGGGAGAGCGGAGCGAGATGCTACCAAGATCACTACCAACAGACGCTTTCAGATTTCGTCGCCGGTGAGGGAGAGCGGAGCGAGATGCTACCAAGATCACTACCAACAGACGCTTTCAGATTTCGTCGCTCGCCCGTGAGGGAGAGCGGAGCGAGATGCTAACACCACCACCACCACCACCATCAGACCCTTCCAGTTTTCGTCGTCGGTGAGGGAGAGCGGAGCGAGATGCTACCACCACCACCACCACCACCACCATCAGACCCTTCCAGTTTTCGTCGTCGGTGAGGGAGAGCGGAGCGAGATGCTACCACCACCATCACCACCAACAGACGCTTTCAGATTTCGTCGCTCGCCGGTGAGGGAGAGCGGAGCGAGATCACTACCACCACCACCATCTTCACCATCAGACGCTTCCAGTTTTCGTCGCCCGTGAGGGAGAGCGGAGGGAGATGCTAACACCACCACCACCACCACCATCAGCCGTTTTCTGAATTCGTCGCGAGGGAGCAGGAGCAGCTGAGTCATGGTAGAAGAAACACCAGGTTGTCTGGATACCCTCTACCCCACCTCTCTGCGCATTCTAAGTGATGTCACTGCTTAGAAGGGAGCGAGAGATAGACAGAGAGAGAGAGAGAGAGAGAGAGAGAGAGAGAGAGAGAGAGAGAGAGAGAGAGAGAGAGAGAGAGAGAGAGAGAGAGAGAGAGAGAGAGAGAGAGAGAGAGAGAGAGAGAGAGAATTTAAGGGTATCCTGATGTAATGTAGCAGTGAACGTCTAAGTAGGTTCTGATGCTGGAATGCATTTTCAGTACTGTTTTAGTGCCCTCTGCATTAATTTCCCCTGGTTATTAGGACAATTCACTCCTATAATAATAAGCATGACTATAGGGCATGTGCATTCACATACAATCCTGGGTTCCCATTGCTCTTTAATCAAAGTATTTGTTCACCTAAGTCTTGGGTATAGAGCATGGTGCCCAGTGCAGCTAAGCTCAGTGAGCTCCTTCCCTCTGCAGCTTGGCAGCTTCCGTTGTGCTATGTAACGAGGCTACAGCCTTATGATTTATTTGTGTACAGTACATATATGCCTAATGAAATTATACACAATACTAAACTGTTGAATGAGCTTAGGATCTAATAAAAAAACTAATCCAAAAAGTGT
Source organism: Eriocheir sinensis (assembly GCF_024679095.1). Lineage (NCBI taxonomy): Eukaryota > Metazoa > Arthropoda > Malacostraca > Decapoda > Varunidae > Eriocheir > Eriocheir sinensis. The sequence continues at coordinate 6,262,045 of NC_066570.1, forward strand.
ATTATTTGTAACTTCATCTTTTGGGAGATTGAAAAAGTAGTGTGGTCCCTTTGGGATGCAGCGATCTGCTCCCACGAACAATGCAACACGAAGGCGTACTATACAAGAGTTTACCATGTCACAGAAAACGGACCGGTGAGGGAATAATAATAATAATAATAATAATAATAATAATAGTTAATAATAATAATAATAATAAAAATAATAATAATAATAATAGTAATAATAATAATCATCTCCGTCAGCTTAGCCCGCTTATACGGACGATCCCATTTCAGTTTTGCCTCAAGTGACATGTGAGACGGTCCTGAGGCAAAATCCTTATACCGCTTAAGTAACATTTTCAAATTGAACTGACGAGTCCGACGAATAGCTCGAACCCTGAACTGAAAATGCTACTTAAAGTGAAAACTGAGGTTACTTAAGCGGGTGAACCCGCCGGTCATCCGTCACCCGTAGAATCTGGCCCTCCCCAAGGTAAAGGGAGGCAAGCCAGGTATTCTAATATACTATTACTACTACTGCCACTACTACTACTACTACTACTACTACTACTACTACTACTGCTACTGCTACAATAACAATAACTACTATTACTACTACTTCTAAAACAAAACAAAAAAAGCATGAAAAAATAGGTTGGAAGATGATGAAGATGATGATGATGAAGAGAAGAAGAAAAAAGAAAAGGAGAAGGAGGAGGAAAAGGACGAGGAGAAGTAGGAGCTTTAATCAAAATCCTGCTGTCCTCCTCTCCTATCCCCTTAAGACGTATCCTGCAACGGCTATGTCAGAGAAAACGGAGGCGGGAGGAGAGCAGAAGGGTAGACGAAGGATCTTTGGTGGGAAGGTTTATGGGGAGGCGGGCGGGTGGGGTGTGAGGGAGCGGGTAGAGGGGTTATGAGGTGACATGAGTAAGGTGGTGTGTTGGGGGAGGGTTGAATGAGAGGGAAGATTTATTTATTTATTTATTTACAGATAAGGAATCAGCTCAAGGGCAACAGAAAAAGGTGTAAAAAGAAAAGCCCGCTAATCGCTGTTCATGCGAAGACAAAAGTGAAAAGTGGCCAAAACAGAGATCAATTTCGGGTGGAAAGGTATCTTGATACACTCCTCTGGAAAGAGCTCAAGTCGTAAGCAGGAGGAAATACAGGAGAAGAAGATTGTTGCAGAGTTTACCAGGGTAATGGATGAAAGAATGGAGATGCTGGTTAACTCTTGCATAAGGAGTTTCGACAGTATAGGGATGGGATGGAGTAGAAAGTCAAGTGCAGCGGGGCCGCGGGAGGGTGGGAGGCATGCAGTCAGCAAGTTCAGAAGAGCAGTCAGCATGAAAATATCGACAGAAGATAAAAAGAGATGCAACATAGCGGCGGAATTGAAGAGGAAGAAGACTGTCAGTATGTGGAGGGGAGTTGAGTTTTGAGGTATTGAAGGACACCAACTTCCTCCTGCCTCATTCACAAAGGATCGCAAGATGTGAGGTTAAGCGTTGTGCAACGTTCAACCTAGAGCCATGTAACTCCTGGAGGGCAGGTCTTCTGATAAGTGAGATTGCATAATGCAAAGTAGAGTCGTCAGCATGTGAGTGGATAGGATAGTTTTTGGAAAAACCATTAATGAACAACAGAAAGAGAGTGGGAGATAGAACAGAGCCCTGCGGAACACCACTGTTGATTGCCCTAAACTTTGGGGGATGAACAGTGACCGTCTATCACGGCGACGATAGATCGGCCAGAAAGGAAACTGGAGATAAAGGTACAGAGAAGGATATAATCCGTAGAATGGTAGTTTAGAAAGCAAAGGTTTGTGCCAGATCTGTTAAAGGTTTCGAAATGTCTAAAGCAACAGCAAAATTTTCACCGAAACGGCTAAGCCGCCGCTAAGAGAGGATGACCAGGAGTGAGTTGGGAAGGCGCGACGATCACCAGTGGAACAGCTTTTGCTGAGCCCAAGCTGGCGATCAGAAAGGCCGGAATTTGAAAGCTTGAAATTTTCCGGTTAAGGATTGATCCAACAGCTTTAGAAAGAAAGGAAAGTAAAGATATAAGACGATAGTTTTGTAACGGTCAACTGAATTATATACATCTCTCTCTCTCTCTCTCTCTCTCTCTCTCTCTCTCTCTCTCTCTCTCTCTCTATATCTATATATATATATATATATATATATATATATATATATATATATATATATATATATATATATATATATATATATGTGTGTGTGTGTATGTGTGTGTGTGTGTGTGAGTGTGTGTGTGTGTGTACACACAAACACACAGAGAGAGAGAGAGAGAGAGAGAGAGAGAGAGAGAGAGAGAGAGCCAGGGAGGAAGGGACAGACACACAAACCTTATCTTTGGGGGGGACTCCACCACTGCCAGCTGACGTCATCACGCCGCCCGCCGCACTAGTCGTTAATGAGAAATAAAATCTGTTCACATTTCTTTACTTAACTCATCTGTTACTTGAGACAGGTAAATTTTGTCAACATTTTCGTGTCAAGCAGTAATTGTATACCTAGCATACCATCACAAAACTCGATAGGGAAAGAAAACCTGGTCATTACAGCGAGTTGAAGTCAGAGAATAACATTGAAAGTTTATACAGCACTTTACTTTTCATTGAGATTTGCAGCAATTATGGAACCAATTTACAACTAAGACGTTTGTTCTTGCACATGAAATTCCCCTGAACGCGATGGTACCTTAAGATTTTAGCAAAAGAGCGATATAAGAGGAGAAAAGGAAGGATTTGTAAGAGTCGAATAAACATTTAGTGATACTCTCTGACTTCTGCTCGCCAAAACTGCCTTACTTTTTAACCCCTTTGAGTCTTTATAGATGTATTATAGTTGTACAATCACTTCTTAGTCTAATGGTGTGAAGAAAATTTACCTAGCTTGTGTAACAGATGAGCAAGGGAAAGTAATACAAATGTTTTCTGAAATTACTCCCGCTGCTCACTCCCGCGGCGGCGATGAGGCACTCTGGCACCGGCTGAACGGTGCTGGTTAGGTGTAGAGTATTGCTCGGGTTCGCTGCCTCTCGTGTGTGACTGGCACCGGCTGAATGGTGCTGGTTAGGTGTAGACATATTTTCCGTGTTAGCTGCCTCTCATGTAATAAACTATGACCACCGGAGCGGACCTCCTCCTCGCCCAACGACACCAACCCGCGCGATGGCCAACACGACAGACGACGTCACAATAGTGCAGGAGTACTTCCCGGCCCTGCGGCGCGTACGGGTCATGCATTGTGGAGAGCTCATGGAGTTGCTGGACTCTGGCCGAGGCCGTCTTGCCGGAAGGTTCCGCTACGTCCCTCCCGCCGTGAAACACTCCTTCAGGCTGTCCCCTGGCCGGGGAGTGCAGCTGTGGGTGATGGAGTGGCCACCCCACTCCCTCTACTGCCCCCCCGAGCCGTGCACCGGTGCCATGGTGCACGCCGTGCTGCTCTACCGCGGCCTGGACGGAGAATACTGCTTCTTTGACAGCAACTTTGCCACCGCCCCGACCCCCGAGGTGATGGCGGCCGTGACCCGCTCCGGCACGAGTCGCGTTCACTACCTTCTCGAGCGGCCCGGCATCCAGGGCGTGGGCGTCGCCACGTGCCAGTACTACTGCCTGGCCCTCATGAGCTTCATCGTGCAGCACCCAAACCTGCCCACCAGCTGGCTCATCAGGGAGTTTGTCAAGGCCATGCGGCCACAGCGGGACGTGAAGGCGGTGCGTCTCAGCCGGGAGATTTTTCGCGAGGCGGGCATCGTCATGATATTTGAGAGCGCCGGCACGCGCGTGCATGGGAGCTACCAGCCTGCCAGCAGGCCTTGCGCTATGCATAGACGCTACCAGCCTACCATCGTTCATAGGCACTTCCGGCCGCTTTCCGTTTTCGTCGCCGGTGAGGGAGAGCGGAGTGAGATGCTTCCACCATCACTACCACCACCACCATCTGACGCTTTCAGTTTTCGTCGCCCGTGAGGGAGAGCAGAGCGAGATGCTACCACCACCATCACCACCATCAGACGCTTTCAGATTTGGTCGCTCGCCGGTGAGGGAGAGCGGAGCGAAATGCTACCACCATCACTACCAACAGACGCTTTCAGATTTCGTCGCCGGTGAGGGAGAGCGGAGCGAAATGCTACCACCACCACCACCACCATCACTACCAACAGACGCTTTCAGTTTTCGTCGCCCGTGAGGGAGAGCGGAGCGAAATGCTACCACCATCACTACCAACAGACGCTTTCAGATTTCGTCGCCGGTGAGGGAGAGCGGAGCGAAATGCTACCACCATCACTACCAACAGACGCTTTCAGATTTCGTCGCCGGTGAGGGAGAGCGGAGCGAAATGCTACCACCATCACTACCAACAGACGCTTTCAGTTTTCGTCGCCGGTGAGGGAGAGCGGAGCGAAATGCTACCACCATCACTACCAACAGACGCTTTCAGTTTTCGTCGCCCGTGAGGGAGAGCGGAGCGAAATGCTACCACCATCACTACCAACAGACGCTTTCAGATTTCGTCGCTCGCCGGTGAGGGAGTGCAGAGCGAGATGCTAACACCACCACCACCACCAACAGACGCTTTCAGATTTCGTCGCTCGCCGGTGAGGGAGAGCAGAGCGAGATGCTAACACCACCACCACCACCACCACCAACAGACGCTTTCAGATTTCGTCGCTCGCCCGTGAGGGAGAGCGGAGCGAGATGCTAACACCACCACCACCACCACCACCATCAGCCGTTTTCTGAATTCGTCGCGAGGGAGCAGGAGCAGCTGAGTCATGGCAGAAGAACCACCAGGTTGTCTGGATCCCCCCTACCCCACCTCTATGCGCATTCTAAGTGATGTCACTGCCTAGAAGGGAGCGAGAGATAGACAGAGAGAGAGAGAAAGAGAGTGAGAGAATTTAAGGGTATCCTGATGTAATGTAGTAGTGAACGTCAAAGTAGGTTCTGATGCTGGAATGCATTTTCAGTACTGTTTTAGTGCCCTCTGCATTAATTTCCCCTGGTTATTAGGACAATTGCATTAATTTCCCCACATAGGACACCACTCCTATAATAATAAGCATGACTATAGGGCATGTGCATTCACATACAATCCTGGGTTCCCATTGCTCTTTAATCAAAGTATTTGTTCACCTAAGTCTTGGGTATAGAGCATGGTGCCCAGTGCAGCTAAGCTCAGTGAGCTCCTTCCCTCTGCAGCTTGGCAGCTTCCGTTGTGCTATGTAACGAGGCTACAGCCTTATGATTTATTTATGTACAGTACATATATGCCTAATGAAATTATACACAATACTAAATTGTTGAATGAGCTTAGGATCTAATAAAAAACTAATCCAAAAAGTGTATTATTTGTAACTTCATCTTTTGGGAGACTGAAAAAGTAGTGTGGTCCCTTTGGGATGCAGCGATCTGGTCCCACGAACAATGCAACACGAAGGCGTACTATACAAGAGTTTACCATGACACAGAAAACGGACCGGTGAGGAATAATAATAATAATAATAATAATAATAATAATAATAATAATAATAATAATAATAATAATAATAATAATAATAATAATAATAAAAATAATAATAATAATAATAATAATAATAATAATAATAATAATAATATTAATAATAATAATAATAATAATAGTAATAATAATAATAATAATAATAATAATAATAATAATAATAATAATAATAATAATAATAATAATAATAATAATAATAATAATAATAATAATAATAATAGTAATAATAATAATAATAATAGTAATAATAATAATAATAATAATAATAATAATAATAATAATAATAATAATAATAATAATAATAATAATAATAATAATAATAATAATAATAATAATAATAATAATAATAATAATCTCCGTCAGCTTAGCCCGCTTATACGGACGATCCCATTTCAGTTTTGCCTCAAGTGACATGTGAGACGGTCCTGAAGCACAATCCTTATACCGCTTAAGTAACATTTTCAAATTGAACTGACGAGTCCGACGAATAGCTCGAACCCTGAACTGAAAATCCGGCCCTCCCCAAGGTAAAGGGAGGCAAGCCAGGTATTCTAATATACTATTACTACTACTGCCACTACTACTACTGCCACTACTACTACTACTACTACTGCTACTGCTACAATAACAATAACTACTATTACTACTACTTCTAAAACAAAACAAAAAAAGCATGAAAGAATAGGTTGGAAGATGATGAAGATGATGATGATGAAGAGAAGAAGAAAAAAGAAAAGGAGAAGGAGGAGGAAAAGGACGAGGAGAAGTAGGAGCTTTAATCAAAATCCTGCTGTCCTCCTCTCCTATCCCCTTAAGACGTATCCTGCAACGGCTATGTCAGAGAAAACGGAGGCGGGAGGAGAGCAGAAGGGTAGACGAAGGATCTTTGGTGGGAAGGTTTATGGGGAGGCGGGCGGGTGGGGTGTGAGGGAGCGGGTAGAGGGGTTATGAGGTGACATGAGTAAGGTGGTGTGTTGGGGGAGGGTTGAATGAGAGGGAAGATTTATTTATTTATTTATTTACAGATAAGGAATCAGCTCAAGGGCAACAGAAAAAGGTGTAAAAAGAAAAGCCCGCTAATCGCTGTTCATGCGAAGACAAAAGTGAAAAGTGGCCAAAAGAGACATCAATTTCGGGTGGAAAGGTATCTTGATACACTCCTCTGGAAAGAGCTCAAGTCGTAACCAGGAGGAAATACAGGAGAAGAAGATTGTTGCAGAGTTTACCAGGGTAATGGATGAAAGAATGGAGATGATGGTTAACTCTTGCATAAGGAGTTTCGACAGTATAGGGATGGGATGGAGTAGAAAGTCAAGTGCAGCGGGGCCGCGGGAGGGTGGGAGGCATGCAGTTAGCAAGTTCAGAGGAGCAGTCAGCATGAAAATATCGATAAAAGATATAAAGAGATGCAACATAGCGGCGGAATTTAAGAGGAAGAAGACTGTCAGTATGTGGAGGGGAGTTGAGTTTTGAGGTATTGAAGGACACCAACTTCCTCCTGCCTCATTCACAAAGGATCGCAAGATGTGAGGTTAAGCGTTGTGCAACGTTCAACCTAGAGCCATGTAACTCCTGGAGGGCGGGTCTTCTGATAAGTGAGATTGCATAATGCAAAGTAGAGTCGTCAGCATGTGAGTGGATAGAATAGTTTTTGGAAAAACCATTGATGAACAACAGAAAGAGAGTGGGAGATAGAACAGAGCCCTGCGGAACACCACTGTTGATTGCCCTAAACTTTGGGGGATGAACAGTGACCGTCTATCACGGCGACGATAGATCGGCCAGAAAGGAAACTGGAGATAAAGGTACAGAGAAGGATAGAATCCGTAGAATGGTAGTTTAGAAAGCAAAGGTTTGTGCCAGATCTGTTAAAGGTTTCGAAATGTCTAAAGCAACAGCAAAATTTTCACCGAAACGGCTAAGAGAGGCTGACCAGGAGTCAGTTGGGAAGGCGCGACGATCACCAGTGGAACAGCTTTTGCGGAGCCCAAGCTGGCGATCACAAAGGCCGGAATTTGAAAGCTTGAAATTTTCCGGTTCAGGATTGATCCAACAGCTTTAGAAAGAAAGGAAAGTAAAGATATAGGACGGTAGTTTTGTAACGGTCACCTGAATTATATGCATCTCTCTCTCTCTCTCTCTCTCTCTCTCTCTCTCTCTCTATAAATAAATATATATCTATATATATATATCTGTATATATATATTTATGTAAATATATATATATATATATATATATATATATATGTGTGTGTCTATACACACACACAGAGAGAGAGAGAGAGAGAGAGAGAGAGAGAGAGAGAGAGAGAGAGAGAGAGAGGGGGGGAGAGGGAGGGAGGGACAGACAGACAAGCCAGATCACTGGGGGGTACTCCTCCACTGCCTGCTGACGTCATCCCGCGCCGCCCGCCGCACTAGTCGTTAATGAGAAATAAAATCTGTTCACATTTCTTTACTTAACTCATCTGGTACTTGAGACAGGTAAATTTTGTCAACATTTTCGTGTCAAGCAGTAATTGTATACCTAGCATACCATCACAAAACTCGATAGGGAAAGAAAACCTGGTCATTACAGCGAGTTGAAGTCAGAGAATAACATTGAAAGTTTATACAGCACTTTACTTTTCATTGAGATTTGCAGCAATTATGGAGCCAATTTACAACTAAGACGTTTGTTCTTGCACATGAAATTCCCCTGAACGCGATGGTACTTTAAGAATTTAGCAAAAGTGCGATATAAGAGGAGAAAAGGAACGATTTGTAAGAGTCGAATAAACATTTAGTGATACTCTCTGACTTCTGCTCGCCAAAACTGCCTTACTTTTTAACCCCTTTGAGTCTTTATAGATGTATTATAGTTGTACAATCACTTCTTAGTCTAATGGTGTGAAGAAAATTTACCTAGCTTGTGTAACAGATGAGAAAGGGAAAGTAATACAAATGTTTTCTGAAATTACTCCCGCTGCTCACTCCCGCGGCGGCGATGAGGCACTCTGGCACCGGCTGAACGGCGCTGGTTACATGTAAACATATTTTCCGTGTTCGCTGACTCTCATGTATGACCACCGGAGCGGACCTCCTCCTCGCCCGACGACACCACCCCGCGCGATGGCCAACACGACAGACGTCACAATAGTGCAGGAGTACTTCCCGGCCCTGCGGCGCGTACGGGTCATGCATTGTGGAGAGCTCATGGAGTTACTGGACTCTTGCCGAGGCCGTCTTGCCGGAAGGTTTCGCTACGTCCCTCCCGCCGTGAAACACTCCTTCAGGCTGTCCCCTGGCCAAGGAGTGCAGCTGTGGGTGAGGGAGCGGCCACCACACTCCTTCTACTGCCCCCCCGAGAAGTGCACCGATGCCATGGTGCACGCCGTGCTGCTCTACCGCGGCCTGGACGGAGAATACTGCTTCTTTGACAGCAACTTTGCCACCGCCCCGACCCCCGAGGTGATGGCGGCCGTGACCCGCTCCGGCACGAGTCGCGTTCACTACTTTCTCGAGCGGCCCGGCATCCAGGGCGTGGGCGTCGCCACGTGCCAGTACTACTGCCTGGCCCTCATGAGCTTCATCGTGCAGCACCCAAACCTGCCCACCAGCTGGCTCATCAGGAAGTTTGTCAAGGCCATGCGGCCACAGCGGGACGTGAAGGCGGTGCGTCTCAGCCGGGAGATTTTTCGCGAGGCGGGCATCGTCACGGACTTTGAGAGCGCCGGCACGCGCGTGCATGGGAGATACCAGCCTACCAGCAGGCCTCACGCTGTGCATGGACGCTACCAGCCTACCACCGTGCATGTGCGCTACCAGTCTACCACCGTGCCTGAGCCCGTGCATGGGCGCTACCAGCCTGCCAGCGTCAGGAAGACGGAGCGTGACAGAAGGAGGACTATGAAGGGGCAGCGCATTTCAAACAGGTGCCTGAAGACGCAGGAACAGATCGGGTCGCTGCTGACGCCCGTGAGTGGGCAGTGACAGCCAGCCAGCGTCGGGGAGCCAGAGCGCGGCAGGGGAGGTACCGTACTGTGAACAGCTTCCTGAAGACACAGAAGCAGGCCGTCGAGTTCGGCTGCTGATGCTATTGAAGCCAATTTGGAAGAAATTAGGAAAATTCAAGGAAATAGCCTGGAGGCCACCAAAACGGGCGTGTCGGAATACTCGAGGAATAGGATCAACAGTTTAACGAATTGGTGAAGAACTTCAAAATCGACTCGCATGGAGTGTCGTGTCGGCCTATGATGTGCCGAGCCTTAAACCCGACAACACAACGCGCACTTTCTCGGGGCACTCGTGAGAGCTCTCGATTTTCATCAAGTGAACACGCGGCACGCGGCGAGGGTGTAAACGGAGATATCAAAAAGAGGAAGTAACACTAAACAAGCAACCATCGACGTCTTCGACAATTATTTCCTCGACAAAAATTTATCCTCATCATCGCTGACATCTCCCTGTGGATGACAACGTCAGAAACCTATTGTACAACATTGTTCACGATCCAATAAGTTACGGCGAAATGAACGGAGAACCGGTTTCTGTATTCGGTGTATCCAGAAACTACGCCGACAAACTGAGACTGGACGACACTGCAAAATTCCGCCTCTACAATAAGACACTCGAGATGGGTAATGGTGGCGAAGATAACGACGTCGCCGATTTAATGTCGGCAGACGCGAACGTGAAGGCAAGAGGTACCTCAAAGAACTCATGTCCAAAGGAAGATTGAATCTGCCTGCCAGAGCAGCTCTGGACATGGATATGATGTACGACTTGCATATCCACAACGATAGTCAAGAACATGATCGCGAATATAGTAATGGAGAACTTTGATATATTAAACAGTTAATGGAGCCAACATCACAAGCCTTTGTTGGCACCCTCGCACCTGTCTGCCACGAGTATGATTTTCCCCGCCACCATGAATCACAACAGTTTTTCGCTGGTGATAGTAGTAGTAGTAGTAGTAGTAGTAGTAGTAGTAGTAGTGGTGGTGATTTTGGAGACACCATATTTTCGAACGATAAAACTGTCAAGAGAATTATCAACCCCCCACCCCCCTTTTTTTTTACGTCGCTGCCTATTGCGCCGGTAGGCTTCTTCCCGGTGGGGCCTGATGGTTTACCCAGCCCGTTCTGGTGCAGGCGAGTGTTTAAAGTGGCGCCATCTTGTGTTGGCTCATGCTGCCCCCCGGAACTCATCTTTGAGCCTCTCTTTGGAGAGGTTATCTAGAGCCCAGGTTGATGGGTGGTCTTCAGGGCAGCATGTGGGTAGTCTTAGGCCACTCGGAGGTGACTGAAAAAACTCAGCTGTGCGGCGGCCTGGATTCGAGCCCCCGTCCCTCCTGGAGCTCCTGCACGCGGGCCGTCACGCTAACCACTCAGCCACCGCCTCCCCTTAGTCCCCAACCAATTTTTGTTGAGGTGATCAGAGCATTACTAAGCAGTGTGTGACACACGGCAACAGAGAACCCGATTGACGGTAACCAGAAAGGAAGGTGGAATAATTCATCTCGAGGACTCAAGAACCACACCGTTCGAGATGGAGAGATCCTCGTGGACGGCGACAATGTATCTAATTCATTCCAGGTGAATTCTATGTGGCTGATTTGATTGAATGATGGTGTTATGTTATTTTCCTAATGTTATGTAGTATTTGTAACCCTCAATAAATATGCACAAAACTTAGAGTTGGTTGTTTCCATCTATCCGTAAGAAACTATACATGAGGTCGAAAATCTGAAAGGTATGGTATGGTATGGTATGGTATGGTGTGATGTGATGTGGTGTGGTAGGAAATCTAGATGTAGTGCATGTTGTTGAAAGAACTCTGATACCACCACATGAAATCGAGGCATGAAAATCTGAGATCACCAACAGTTGACGGCAAGAAACGATGTTGGTACGAAAATCTAAGAACGTCTATCAACAACGTTGATTTGGAGGATCACCAACGAGTAATGAAATGACCAACGACGAAAAACTGAGTAAACCAACACAACAAGTAAGTCTCTGACCAACAACGAAAAACTGAGTAAACCAACACAACAAGTAAGTCTCTGACCAACAACGAAAAACTGAGTAAACTAACACAACAAGTAAGTCTCTGACCAACAACGAAAAACTGAGTAAACCAACACAACAAGTAAGTCTCTGACCAACAACGAAAAACTGAGTAAACCAACACAACAATTAAGTCTCTGACCAACAACGAAAAACAGTGTAAACCAACACAACACGTAAGTCTCTGACCAACAACGAAAAACTGAGTAAACCAACACAACAATTAAGTCTCTGACCAACAACGAAAAACAGTGTAAACCAACACAACAAGTAAGTCTCTGACCAACAACGAAAAACTGAGTAAATTAACACAACAAGTAAGTCTCTGACCAACAACGAAAAACTGAGTAAACCAACACAACAAGTAAGTCTCTGACCAACAACGAAAAACTGAGTAAACCAACACAACAATTAAGTCTCTGACCAACAACGAAAAACAGTGTAAACCAACACAACACGTAAGTCTCTGACCAACACCGAAAAACTGAGTAAACCAACACAACAAGTAAGTCTCTGACCAACACCGAAAAACTGAGTAAACCAACACAACAAGTAAGTCTCTGACCAACACCGAAAAACTGAGTAAACCAACACAACAAGTAAGTCTCTGACCAACACCGAAAAACTGAGTAAACCAACACAACAAGTAAGTCTCTGACCAACAACGAAAAACTGAGTAAACCAACACAACAAGTAAGTCTCTGACCAACAACGAAAAACTGAGTAAACCAACACAACAAGTAAGTCTCTGACCAACAACGAAAAACTGAGTAAACCAACACAACAAGTAAGTCCCTGACCAACAACGAAAAACTGAGTTCGTCAACACTTTACCGTAACCAACAAGTGAGTATCAGAGCAACGATGAAAATCTGAAACCGTCAACACTGAACAATAACCAACAAATAAGTCTCTGAGCAACGATGAAAATCTGAAACCGTCAACACTGAACAATAACCAACAAATAAGTCTCTGAGCAACGATGAAAATCTGAGATCGCCAACACTGAACAATAACCAACAAATAAGTCTCTGAGCAACGATGAAAATCTGAGACCGTCAACACTGAACAATAACCAACAAATAAGTCTCTGAGCAACGATGAAAATCTGAGACCGTCAACACTGAACAATAACCAACAAATAAGTCTCTGACCAACGATGAAAATCTGAGGTAACCAAATATTAAGTCTAACCAAAAAGTCAGTCTCTGACAAACGACGAAAAAAAAAGATCGTCAAAACTTTACCGTAACCAACGACCAACGACGAAAAAAATTGAGGTAACCAATTATTAAGTCTGACCAACGACGAAAAAAATTGAGGTAGCCAATAATTAAGTCTGACCAACAACGAAAAAACTGAGATCGTCAAAACTTCACCGTAACCAACAACGAAAAACTGAGAGTGAAGAAATTTAATAATAACACCAATATGAAATTGAGGTATGAAGGAAAATCTGAGATCAACACTTTACCGTAACCAACAAATGAGTCTCTGACCAACGACGAAAAAAATGAGATCGTCAAAACTTTTCCGGTGACGGTAAAGAAATTGCGACTGCATGCTGACCAACGACTAAACCCAACACTCAACGGTAACGGCAACCAGCAAGAAGGTCTGCTGAACAACAACACAACAACATCGATTTAATAGTAACACCAATATGAAATTGAGGATAACTTTACCACCAATATGAAATTGAGGATAACTTTACCACCAATATGAAATTGAGGATAACTTTACCACCAATATGAAATTGAGGATAACTTTACCACCAATATGAAATTGAGGATAACTTTACCACCAATATGAAATTGAGGATAACTTTACCACCAATATGAAATTGAGGATAACTTTACAACCAATATGAAATTGAGGATAACTTTACAACCAATATGAAATTGGAGCATGAAAAATATCTGAGATCACCCCTTCGGGTCTTTAAAGATGTATTATAGTTGTACAAAATCACTGTGTAGCCGCCGTCTACGGCATCAGCGGCTGGATTATGCTCGGACGAATATGTTTTTCGCCAAATCGCGACACGGATAAGTGAAAGGGTGAAGGTAGTGAAGTTGGGGGACAGGAACTGTGTGTTTCGGTGTGGTGTGGCTGCTGGGAGTTGATAGAGTAAAAGTGTTACGCCAGCATTTTGGCATCATGTCGTCATGTCGGTACGGAAACATAAAATATATAACTGTGCATATGATTGCCATATTTGGCGATAAGGAGACAGGTATACTGGAATGTATTATGATTCATGTAGACGAAAATGTTTGTGAACTGTAATTGCCATATTGTGAACCGGGAGATTTTTCGCGAGGCGGGCATCGTCACGGACTTTGAGAGCGCCGGCACGCGCGTGCTTGGGAGCTACCAGCCTGTCAGCAGGCCTTGCGCTATGCATGGACGCTACCAGCCTACCATCGTTCATAGGCACTTCCAGCCGCTTTCCGTTTTCGTCGCCCGTGAGGGAGAGCAGAGCGAGATGCTACCACCACCATCAGACGCTTTCAGTTTTCCTCGCTCGCCGGTGAGGGAGAGCGGAGCGAGATGCTACCACGATCACTACCAACAGACGCTTTCAGATTTCGTCGCTCGCCGGTGAGGGAGAGCGGAGCGAGATGCTAACACTACCACCACCACATCTTCACCATCAGACGCTTTCAGTTTTCGTCGCCCGTGAGGGAGAGCGGAGCGAGATGCTAACACTACCACCACCACATCTTCACCATCAGACGCTTTCAGTTTTCGTCGCCCGTGAGGGAGAGCGGAGCGAGATGCTAACACCACCACCACCACATCTTCACCATCAGACGCTTTCAGTTTTCGTCGCCCGTGAGGGAGAGCGGAGCGAGATGCTAACACCACCATCACCCACCATCACCACCAACAGACGCTTTCAGTTTTCGTCGCCCGTGAGGGAGAGCGGAGCGAGATGCTAACACCACCATCACCCACCATCACCACCAACAGACGCTTTCAGTTTTCGTCGCCCGTGAGGGAGAGCGGAGCGAGATGCTAACACCACCATCACCCACCACCACCACCATCAGACGCTTCCAGTTTTCGTCGTCGGTGAGGGAGAGCGGAGCGAGATGCTACCACCACCATCACCCACCATCACCACCAACAGACGCTTCCAGTTTTCGTCGTCGGTGAGGGAGAGCGGAGCGAGATGCTAACACCACCACCACCACCACCACCACCATCAGACCCTTCCAGTTTTCGTCGTCGGTGAGGGAGAGCGGAGCGAGATGCTACCACCACCATCACCACCAACAGACGCTTTCAGATTTCGTCGCTCGCCGGTGAGGGAGAGCGGAGCGAGATCACTACCACCACCACCATCTTTACCATCAGACGCTTCCAGTTTTCGTCGCCCGTGAGGGAGAGCGGAGCGAGATGCTAACACCACCACCACAACCATCAGCCGTTTTCTGAATTCGTCGCGAGGGAGCAGGAGCAGCTGAGTCATGGTAGAAGAAACACCAGGTTGTCTGGATCCCCCCTACCCCACCTCTCTGCGCATTCGAAGTGATGTCACTGCCTAGAAGGGAGCGAGAGATAGACAGAGAGAGAGAGAGAGAGAGAGAGAGAGAGAGAGAGAGAGAGAGAGAGAGAGAGAGAGAGAGAGAGAGAGAGAGAGAGAGAGAGAGAGAGAGAGAGAGAGAGAGAGAGTGAGATAATTTAAGGGTATCCTGATGTAATGTAGTAGTGAACGTCAAAGTAGGTTCTGATGCTGGAATGCATTTTCAGTACTGTTTTAGTGCCCTCTGCATTAATTTCCCCTGGTTATTAGGACAATTCACTCCTATAATAATAAGCATGATTATAGGGCATGTGCATTCACATACAATCCTGGGTTCCCATTGCTCTTTAATCAAAGTATTTGTTCACCTAAGTCTTGGCTATAGAGCATGGTGCCCAGTGCAGCTAAGCTCAGTGAGCTCCTTCCCTCTGCAGCTTGGCAGCTTCCGTTGTGCTATGTAACGAGGCTACAGCCTTATGATTTATTTATGTACAGTACATATATGCCTAATGAAATTATACACAATACTAAACTGTTGAATGAGCTTAGGATCTAATAAAAAAACTAATCCAAAAAGTGTATTATTTGTAACTTCATCTTTTGGGAGACTGAAAATGTAGTGTGGTCCCTTTGGGATGCAGCGATCTGCTCCCACGAACAATGCAACACGAAGGCGTACTATACAAGAGTTTCCCATGTCACAGAAAACGGACCGGTGAGGGAATAATAATAATAATAATAATAATAATAATAATAATAATAATAATAATAATAATAATAATAATAATAATAAAAATAAAAATAATAATAATAATAATAGTAATAATAATAATCATCTCCGTCAGCTTAGCCCGCTTATACGGACGATCCCATTTCGGTTTTGCCTTAAATGACATGTGAGACGGCCCTGAAGCAAAATCCTTATACCGCTTAAGTAACATTTTCAAATTGAACTGACGAGTCCGACGAATAGCTCGAACCCTGAACTGAAAATGCTACTTAAAGTGAAAACTGAGGTTACTTAAGCGGGTGAATCCGCCGGTCATCCGTCACCCGTAGAATCCGGCCCTCCCCAGGGTAAAGGGAGGCAAGCCAGGTATTCTAATATACTATTACTACTACTACTACTACTACTACTACTACTACTACTACTACTACTACTACTACTGCTACTGCTACAATAACAACAATAACTACTATTACTACTACTTCTAAAACAAAACAAAAAAAGCATGAAAAAATAGGTTGGAAGATGATGAAGATGATGATGATGAAGAGAAGAAGAAAAAAGAAAAGGAGAAGGAGGAGGAAAAGGACGAGGAGAAGTAGGAGCTTTAATCAAAATCCTGCTGCCCTCCTCTCCTATCCCCTTAAGACGTATCCTGCAACTGCTATGTCAGAGAAAACGGAGGCGGGAGGAGAGCAGAAGGGTAGACGAAGGATCTTTGGTGGGAAGGTTTATGGGGAGGCGGGCGGTAGGGGTGTGAGAGAGCGGGTAGAGGGGTTATGAGGTGACATGAGTAAGTTGGTGTGTTGGGGGAGGGTTGAATGAGAGGGAAGATTTATTTATTTATTTATTTACAGATAAGGAATCAGCTCAAGGGCAACAGAAAAAGTTGTAAAAAGAAAAGCCCGCTAATCGCTGTTCATGCGAAGACAAAAGTGAAAAGTGGCCAAAAGAGAGATCAATTTCGGGTGGAAAGGTATATTGATACACTCCTCTTGAAAGAGCTCAAGTCGTAAGCAGGAGGAAATACAGGAGAAGAAGATTGTTGCAGAGTTTACCAGGGTAATGGATGAAAGAATGGAGGTGCTGGTTAACTCTTGCATAAGGAGTTTCGACAGTATAGGGATGGGCTGGAGTAGAAAGTCAAGTGCAGCGGGGCCGCGGGAGGGTGGGAGGCATGCAGTTAGCAAGTTCTGAAGAGCAGTCAGCATGAAAACATCGATAAAAGATAAAAAGAGATGCAACATAGCGGCGGAATTTAAGAGGAAGAAGACTGTCAGTATGTGGAGGGGAGTTGAGTTTTGAGGTATTGAAGGACACCAACTTCCTCCTGCCTCATTCACAAAGGATCGCAAGATGTGAGGTTAAGCGTTGTGCAACGTTCAACCTAGAGCCATGTAACTCCTGGAGGGCGGGTCATCTGATAAGTGAGATTGCATAATGCAAAGTAGAGTCGTCAGCATGTGAGTGGATAGAATAGTTTTTGGAAAAACCATTGATGAACAACAGAAAGAGAGTGGGAGATAGAACAGAGCCCTGCGGAACACCACTGTTGATTGCCCTAAACTTTGGGGGATGAACAGTGACCGTCTATCACGGCGACGATAGATCGGCCAGAAAGGAAACTGGAGATAAAGGTACAGAGAAGGATAGAATCCGTAGAATGGTAGTTTAGAAAGCAAAGGTTTGTGCCAGATCTGTTAAAGGTTTCGAAATGTCTAAAGCAACAGCAAAATATTCACCGAAACGGCTAAGAGAGGCTGACCAGGAGTCAGTTGGGAAGGCGCGACGATCACCAGTGGAACAGCTTTTGCGGAGCCCAAGCTGGCGATCACAAAGGCCGGAGTTTGAAAGCTTGAAATTTTCCGGTTCAGGATTGATCCAACAGCTTTAGAAAGAAAGGAAAGTAAAGATATAAGACGGTAGTTTTGTGACGGTCACCTGAATTATATACATCTCTCTCTCTCTCTCTCTCTCTCTCTCTCTCTCTCTCTCTCTCTCTCTGAATATATATATATATATGTGTATATATATATATATATATATATATATATATATATATATATGTGTATATATGTGTGTATACACACACAGAGAGAGAGAGAGAGAGAGAGAGAGCAAGGGCGGAAGGGACAGACACACAAACCTTATCATTGGGGGGTCCTCCTCCCCTGACTGATGACTGCATCCCGCGCCGCCCGCCGCACTCGTCGTTAATGAGACATAAAATCTGTTCACATTTCTTACTTAACTCATCTGTTACTTGAGACAGGTAAATTTTGTCAACATTTTCGTGTCAAGCAGTAATTGTATACCTAGCATACCATCACAAAACTCGATAGGGAAAGAAAACCTGGTCATTACAGCGAGTTGAAGTCAGAGAATAACATTGAAAGTTTATACAGCACTTTACTTTTCATTGAGATTTGCAGCAATTATGGAACCAATTTACAACTAAGACGTTTGTTCTTGCACATGAAATTCCCCTGAACGCGATGGTACCTTAAGATTTTAGCAAAAGAGCGATATAAGAGGAGAAAAGGAAGGATTTGTAAGAGTCGAATAAACATTTAGTGATACTCTCTGACTTCTGCTCGCCAAAACTGCCTTACTTTTTAACCCCTTTGAGTCTTTATAGATGTATTATAGTTGTACAATCACTTCTTAGTCTACTGGTGTGAAGAAAATTTACCTAGCTTGTGTAACAGATGAGCAAGGGAAAGTAATACAAATGTTTTCTGAAATTACTCCCGCTGCTCACTCCCGCGGCGGCGATGAGGCACCGGCTGAACGGTGCTGTTTAGGTGTAGAGTATTGCTCGGGTTCGCTGCCTCTCGTGTGTGACTGGCACCGGCTGAATGGTGTTGGTTAGGTGCAGACATATTTTCCATGTTCGCTGCCTCTCGTGTGTGACTGGCACTGGCTGAATGGTGCTGGTTAGGTGTAGACATATTTTCCGTGTTAGCTGTCTCTCATGTATGACCACCGGAACGGACCTCTTTTTCGCCCAACGACACCACCCCGCGCGATGGCCAACACGACAGACGACGTCACAATAGAGCAGGAGTACTTCCCGGCCCTGCGGCGCGTACGGGTCATGCATTGTGGAGAGCTCATGGAGTTGCTGGACTCTGGCCGAGGCCGTCTTGCCGGAAGGTTCCGCTACGTCCCTCCCGCCGTGAAACACTCCTTCAGGCTGTCCCCTGGCCGGGGAGTGCAGCTGTGGGTGAGGGAGTGGCCACCCCACTCCCTCTACTGCCCCCCCGAGAAGTGCACCGATGGCATGGTGCACGCCGTGCTGCTCTACCGCGGCCTGGACGGAGAATACTGCTTCTTTGACAGCAACTTTGCCACCGCCCCGACCCCCGAGGTGATGGCGGCCGTGACCCGCTCCGGCACGAGTCGCGTTCACTACCTTCTCGAGCGGCCCGGCATCCAGGGCGTGGGCGTCGCCACGTGCCAGTACTACTGCCTGGCCCTCATGAGCTTCATCGTGCAGCACCCAAACCTGCCCACCAGCTGGCTCATCAGGGAGTTTGTCAAGGCCATGCGGCCACAGCGGGACGTGAAGGCGGTGCGTCTCAGCCGGGAGATTTTTCGCGAGGCGGGCATCGTCACGAACTTTGAGAGCGCCGGCACGCGCGTGCATGGGAGCTACCAGCCTGCCAGCAGGCGCTATGCATAGACGGATGGTGGAAATGGGAAGGGTTGTTAATGGGACTGGTGGATAGGGGAAGGGTTGGTAATGGGACTGGCGGATAGGGGAAGGATTGGTAATGGGACTGGTGGATAGGGGAAGGATTGGTAATATGACTGGTGGACAGGGGAGAGTTTGGTAATGGGACAGGTGGATAGGGGAAGGATTGTTAATGGGACTGGTGGAGAGAGGAAGGATTGTTAATGGGACTGGTGGATAGAGGACGGATTGGTAATGGGACTGGTGGATAGGGGAAGGGTTAGTAATGGGACTGGTGGATAGGGGACGGGTTGGTAATGGGACTGGTGGATAGGGGACCGGTTGGTAATGAGACTGGTAGATACGGGACGGGTTGGTAATGGGACTGGTGGATAGGGGACTGGTTGGTAAAGGGGCTGGTGGATAGGGGAAGATTTGGTAATGGGACTGGTGGATAGGGGACGGGTTGGTAATGGGATTGGTGGATAGGGGAAGGATTGGTAATGGGACTTGTGGATAGGGGAAGGGTTGGTAATGGGACTAGTGGATAGGGGAAGGATTGGTAATGGGACTGGTGGAGAGGGGAAGGGTTGGTAATGGGACTAGTGGATAGGGGAAGGGTTGGTAATGGGACTGGTGGATAAGAGAAGGATTGATAATGGGACTGGTGGATAGGGGAAGGGTTGGTAATGGGAATGGTGGATGAGGGAAGGATTGGTTATGGGACTGTTGGAGAGAGGAAGGGTTGGTAATGGGACTGGTGGTTAGGGGAAGGATTGGTAATGGGCTGGTGGATAGGGGAAGGGTTGGTAATGGGACTGGTGGAAAGGGGATGGGTTGGTAATGGGACTGGTGGATAGGAGAAGGATTGGTAATGGGACTGGTGGATAAGGGAAGGATTGGTAATGGGACTGGTGGATAGGAGAAGGGTTGGTAATGGGACTGGTGGATATGGGAAGGGTTGGTAATGGGACTGGTGGATAGGGGAGGGGTTGGTAATGGGACTGGTGGATAGGGGAATGGTTGGTAATGGGACCGGTAGATAGGGTAAGGGCTGGTAATGGGACTGGTGGGTAGGGGACGGGTTGGTAATGGAACTGGTGGATAGGGGAAGGATTGGTAATGGGACTGGTGGATAGGGGACAGTTTGGTAATGGGACAGGTGGATAGGGGAAGGATTGTTAATGGGACTGGTGGAGAGAGGAAGGATTGTTAATGGGACTGGTGGATAGGGGACGGGTTGGTAATGGGACTGGTGGATAGGGGAAGGATTAGTAATGGGACTGGTGGATAGGGGACGGGTTGGTAATGGGACTGGTGGATAGGGGACGGGTTGGTAATGGGACCGGTAGATAGGGGACGGGTTGGTAATGGGACTGGTGGATAGGGGACGGGTTGGTAATGGGACTGGTGGATAGGGGAAGGATTGGTAATGGGACTGGTGGATAGGGGACGGGTTGGTAATGGGACTGGTGAATAGGGGAAGGATTGGTAATGGGACTGGTGGAGAGGGGAAGGGTTGGTAATGGGACTAGTGGATAGGGGAAGGGTTGGTAATGGGACTGGTGGATAGGGGAAAGATTGGTAATGGGACTGGTGGAT
Source organism: Eriocheir sinensis (assembly GCF_024679095.1). Lineage (NCBI taxonomy): Eukaryota > Metazoa > Arthropoda > Malacostraca > Decapoda > Varunidae > Eriocheir > Eriocheir sinensis. Next base: position 6,283,167 of record NC_066570.1, read on the forward strand.
AGAGAAAGGGTTGGTAATGGGATTGGTGGATAAGGGAAAGATTGGTTATGGGACTGTTGCAGAGGGGAAGGGTTGGTATTGGGACTGGTGGTTAGGGGAAGGATTGGTAATGGGACTGGTGGATAGGGGAAGGGTTGGTAATGGGACTGGTGGATAAGGGAAGAGTTGGTAATGGGACTGGTGGATAGGGGAAGGATTGGTAATGGGACTGGTGGATAGGGGAAGGATTGGTAATGGGACTGGTGGATAGCGAAAGGATTGGTAATGGGACTGGTGGATTAGGGAAGGATTGGTAATGGGACTGGTGGATAGGAGAAGGGTTGGTAATGGGACTGGTGGATAGGGGAAGGGTTGGTAATGGGACTGGTGGATAGGGGAAGGGTTGGTAATGGGACTGGTGGATAGGGGAAGGGTTGGTAATGGGACCGGTAGATAGGGTAAGGGCTGGTAATGGGACTGGTGGATAGGGGACGGGTTGGTAATGGGACTGGTGGAGAGGGGAAGGGTTGGTAATGGGACTGGTGGAGAGGGGAAGAATTGGTAATGGGACTGGTGGAGAGGGGAAGGGTTGGTAATGGGACTGGTGGATAGGGGAAGTATTGGTAATGGGACTGGTGGAGAGGGGAAGGGTTGGTAATGGGACTTGTGGATAGGGGAAGGATTGGTAATGGGACTGGTGGATAGGGGAAGGGTTGGTAATGGGACTGGTGGATAGGGGAAGGGTTGGTAATGGGACTGGTGGAGAGGGGAAGGGTTGGTAATGGGACTTGTGGATAGGGGAAGGATTGGTAATGGGACTGGTGGAGAGGGGAAGGGTTGGTAATAGGACAGGTGGATAGGGGAAGGGTTGGTAATGGGACTGGTAGAGAGGGGAAGGATTGGTAATGGGACTGGTGGATAGGGGAAAGGTTGGTAATGGGACTGGTGGAGAGGGGAAGGATTGGTAATGGGACTGGTGGATAGGGGACGGGTTGGTAATGGGACTGGTGGAGAGGGGAAGGGTTGGTAATGGGACTGGTGGACAGGCGAAGGGATGGTAATGAGATTCATGGAGAGGGGAAGAGTTGGTAAAGGGACTGATGGATAAGGGAAGGGATAGGGAAGGGAATGGTGGATAGCGGAAGGGACTCAGAATGGACTGGTGGATAGTGGAAGGGTTGGTGATACACCCGGCGACTATAAACCCAGGCTCATAAAATATACTGCCAGACGTAATGCCATGTGAATTTAAGAGGTCATTCCGAATTTTGTTGACGTCGTGCAGTGGGAGTGAATGGAGTAAGATTAAAGAAGACTGTCTCGGTGTCGTGCGAAGCTGGCATGGGATGATGTTTTAAGCTTTACAGAAGACAACCGACCCGCGTGTGTGGGTGTAGGTATGTGTGGGATTCGGTGTGTTGGTGTGTGTGGGGGTGAAAGACATAGAGACAGAGAAAGACAGAGAAACAGCGACAGAATGACAAACCGAGAGACAGACAGCGACCTAAGCAATCATCAAATAGCAAGACTGAGAGGTTGACAAGCAAACAAGCAGAAAGATGTTGGCTCTCCTTACACTGGTGACGGCTACAAACTATCCTAAGGGCGCGAGGGTAAAACAAGGACAAACTCTGCCTGCAAACAATAACCAAGAAGGATGTGACGTGGGGTGGCCGAAAGATAAGCTGCCAGAAGGTGCGCGGTTGGCGGGAGAATGTGCATACGAGGCAGTGAGGATATGTAGGCAGAACTGAGATGTTACAAGCAGGTGGTGATGTGTGGATGACCCGTTAAACAGTTACGATGATGAGAGAGAGAGAGAGAGAGAGAGAGAGAGAGAGAGAGAGAGAGAGAGAGAGAGAGAGAGAGAGAGAGAGAGAGTAATGACCTTCCTTGTTCACAGGCGCGGCGAGCAATGTTGTGTATTGTTATGATGCTGTCGGTCAGTGCAGGTAAGTGTGTGTGTGTGTGTGTGTGTGTGTGTGTGTGTGTGTGTGTGTGTGTGTGTGTGTGTGTGTGTGTGTGTGTGTGGTGAAAATATGACTCATTCTTCCACTCCCAACATCAACTGAAGCCTAACGTGAACTAAAAACAAAAACCCTATTAATATTTCAGCTTCTTAACAGTCCCTCGACCATGTTAGTCTATCATACGCGCCGTGAAAACCAGCTGATCCCAAGTGCGTCAAGATCTATCGAGGTTATCCCCTGATCAACGCGCGCTGCAAAGTCATCCCCGTATTACCCAATCACCTTTACATTGCTATTCGCGTCGACAGGGGCTTCGCGGCGGCAGCATGGGCCTTAAAGCTGTCTGTACGTACCACGGTCAACACACGCGGATGCCCGAACTGCGCCGCCTCGTCTCCTTATATGATTAATGGTGAACAAGCGCGACTCTTGCTGAAAAATGAATTGACATTGAAAAAGTAACGCAACGCCGAGAAAGAGAACTGTAGCTTACCTTTGCTCCATTGAGGTGGTGGTGGTGGTGGTGGTGGTGGTGGTGGTGCGTGGAGGTGGTGGGTGGGGGGTCACATTAAGGGCTCAGTGGGGGTTCAGCCCATCGCGCCCTGCCCTGAGTTGAAGGCTTGGGTTCGACGGCGTACTTGCGGCAGTCCCCATGTGGCCCCCGACCCACCGCCGCCCGCCCGCTGAACACCTTCGTCGGGACCTGAAACAAGAAAGAAATGTAACTGATATAAGGATGAAATAATATAACTGATCGCAGACTAAATAACACCACCATCAAATAAATTAATAGATGAATAAATGAATTAATAAAACAATCGCCCAGCCTAATTAACCGTCACCAGAAACCGTCAGAAAGAATATAATGGATGAATGGCTCTTTCTGTTTACCTCTCATATATAGATATAGTCTCTCTCTCTCTCTCTCTCTCTCTCTCTCTCTCTCTCTCTCTCTTAATTTCTGAGTATCTAAAACTTGTGTGTGTGTGTGTGTGTGTGTGTGTGTGTGTGTGTGTGTGTGTGTGTGTGTGTGTGTGTTCGTGACTTCACACACACACACACACACACACACACACACACACACACACACACACACACACACACACACACACACAACACAGTCATGGGCGGGGCTGTCAACCTTGGCAAAGTGACCATTATGTAATTCTGATTGCAGGCAGGTGTAAATGTGAGAAGGAAAACTATTTAGTGAGAGAGGGGAGGTTGCATGGGCTGGCGGGGGAGTGATAGGACATGGAGGAGGAGAGGGAGGGGGAGGGAGGGAGAGGCGTGGGACTGGTATGAGGAAAGAAGGGGCATAGAGTCACGGGTGAGGGGAGGGTGGGGTCGCGGTTGGATGGGGAAGGCTGATGGTGGTTGGAGAGGGGAAGGAAGGGGAAGGGGGACGGAGGAGGAAATGAAGGGTGGAGGGAGGGAGAGGGGACAGACGGGGAAGCTTGGAGGTGGTTGGGGTGGGGAAGGAAGGGGAAGGGAGACGGAGGAGGAAAGGAAGGGTGGAGGGAGGGAGAGGGGAAAGACGGGGAAGATTGGAGGCGGTTGGGGAGGGGAAGGAAGGAAGGGAACGGAGGGGTAAGGAAGGATGGAGGGAGGGAGAAGGGAAAGACGGAGAAGATTGGAGGTGGGTGGGGAGGGGAAGGAAGGGGAAGGGGAACGGAGGGGTAAGGAAGGGTGGAGGGAGGGAGAGGGGAAAGACGGGGAAGATTGGAGGCGGTTGGGAAGGGGAAGGACGGGGAAGGGAGACGGAGGGGAAAGGACGGGTGGAGGGAGGGAGAGGGGAAAGACGGGGAAGATTGGAGGCGGTTGGGAAGGGGAAGTAAGGGGAAGGGAGACGGAGGAGGAAAGGAAGGGTGGAGGGAGGGAGAAGGGAAAGACGGAGAAGATTGGAGGTGGCTGGGGTGGGGAACAAGGGGGGAGGGGGTAAGGTGAATGCTGTCTTGAAGGGGAGGTGATGAGGGGGAAGGGACGACGTGTGGGCAGCTAAGGCAGGCCACCCACCACACACACACACACACACACACACACACACACACACACATCACTGCAAGACCCATGTACGTTTAATCCATTCACAACACCTACACACCCACACCCACACCCACACACACACACACATCACTGCAAGACCCATGTACGTATAATCCATTCACAACACCTACACACCCACACCCACACATACACACACATACACACACACACACGCAGACGCAAAGAGGAGTGGAGTGATGATGACGTGGACGAGCAAGTGGTAAGTGGATGAAGGGGAGGTGGGAGAGGTCCTTTTGTCCTCGAAATACCATATCTCTCTCTCTCTCTCTCTCTCTCTCTCTCTCTCCCATACATCACTTGAGTCGTCTCTTGGTAACCATACATAAAAAAAAGATAAATTAGACAGGTATATTAAATGCACGGTGTAAACAGGACTGCAGGATGATTGGCCCATTAGCAGGTAAGTGGGAAGATAAGCAGAGGGTAATTAAGGGGATAAAACAGGTATATGCTAAAAAAAAAAAGGTTAGTGGGGTGAGCGGGGAATCTGAATAATGAGAATGACAGGTGGACTCATAAAACACAGAGGTGGATAAAAGGGGGAAGCTAATTAACAGGTATGCGTGGGAAGATGAATTTGGAGGTTAGGAAATATGAGTAAAGAGAAAGGACAGGTGGTCTCATAAAACACACACACACACACACACACACACACACACACACACACACACACACACACACACACACACACACACACAGGTGGATGAGAGGAAAAACTAATTAACATGTACAGGTGGGTAGATAAATATGGAGGTTTGCCAAGTAAGAGTAAAGAGAAGACAGGTAGACTCATAAACACACACAGGTAGATAGATATGAAGGTTTGCCAAGTAAGAGTAAAGAAAGAGAGACACAGGTAGATATAGAGAAGCTAATTAACCGGTACAAGTGGGAAGATAGATATGGAGGTTTGGCCAGTAAGAGTAAAGAGACAGGTAGACTCATAAACACACACAGGTATATAAAGAGAAGCTAATTAACAGGTACGTGTGGGAAGATAAGTTAAGATAAAATGGACTCGTTGAACACACAAACAGGTGGTCTCGGAAAAGCTGGATAGCATGTAAATAAAAGTGAAACAGGCAAAAAGCTGTATTGAGGTAAGCAGGTATGGAAGTTAAGAGACAGGTACGGTACTATCAACCATCTAACTAACGGGGAGCATACGCCAGGAGATCGTTGCTTCACTCACCCCTCGACTCCCCCCCCCCCCCCCCACACACACACACACACACACACACAGACGGTCAACCCAAGCAGGCCTCAATGCAGTTCCCCTTCCCGTTCTAAGGTATATATAAGGTAAATCATATATAAGGTTATAAGGTAATCATAATAATCAATACACAAACAGGTGGATAACAAAATATATCAATAAACAGATATGTGGGATGATAGATAAATAGTCAAACCTTAATAAATAATAATAAAACAAGAACGAATGATTGGTGGAAGGTGAATGGAAAAGTTTGGGGAGTAGGATTAGGTTAATAGGGCGAGGAGTAAACGATGGTGTGGAGAACGCGAACAGGGAACTTTGGTTGTGGTGTCATTTTTTTTTTTTTTTTACAGCTAAGGAGACAGTTCAAGGCCGTAAAGAAAAATATTAAAAAAAAAGCCCGCTACTCACTGCTCCTGAATAGAGATCAAAGGAGTGTCACGGCTGCTCGGTGTTGAAGGTGCCAAGCCAGCATTTCGGTATCGCTTCACCCGGTAGCAGCGACGGGCCAAATTTGTGGCTTTACCGTGTAGCAGCGATGGGCCAAATTTCTGCCATGATATAAACCTCCCAAAATAGATGATGCATAAACTGATCACACATGCGTTGATATATATTATGAAATGGTTTGCGTGAGTGATGATTCTTTCTCATCATTTTACTTAGAGGGGCCTTTAACCTAACCTAACCTAACCTAACCTAACCTAACCTAAGTAACATGACCCCCGCAGCTACCGGGTTCAATATAGCAAAAGAAGAACAGATGAAGGCTCTCGCTGACTCAGGGGACAGGGTTGACGAATCCACACACGTGTATTTTTGATGATTCGACATTTTTTTTATATTATTGTTTCCTTTTTTTGTGCCCTTGAGCTGTCTCCTTTGTTGTAAAAAAAAAAATGATGGGGCACTCGGGGCGCTGTAGGAGGCGAGGAGGAGAGAGACAGATGACAGTAACGGTGAGGGGAAGACGTCCTTTCCCGGCCTCGCTGTTTGCCCCTGTGGAAGTTGAAGCAACGTGACCAGATTATCGTACTTGGCGTATTGTTTTGCCGATTTCTGACCGAAAACTATCGCACCCACAAAGATAACGATATGCATTTATAATTATTGTTAAAATCGGTAAATACTGATGGTCTTTTTTGCAATATTTATGGGCCAGAAACCGGGAAATACAATGTTATGCGTACGATAATCTGGTAACGTTGTGTAGAACTCCACCTAACACATATTTTTTTCCTATCATATGTTACCTTTACCTTACATATGAGAGGAAGAGATATAGGTGTTGGGACTGTGTGCCAGAGCAGAGGGGAGAAATGGACCAGCGGGAGCCTCCACACAAACGGACTCGACAATTTGGCTTCACTATAGAGGAACACAAGGAACAAAAAGACGGAGACATTTTAGTAGGCCCAGAATGCGTAAATGCAAGCGCCTGCCGGAGTATAATTCTATCTTTGCTTATTTATCTCCTTATACAGTCTGTTGATATATCAGGACACCTCTCCTCCAGAAATTGACCCCTCTTTCGGCCACCTCTTTTGATTCTTTTTTAGGGGCAACGAGTAGAGGGCTTTTTTATTATTGTTTCCTTTTTTGTGTGTGCCCTTGAGCTGTCTCCTTTGTTGTGAAAAAAAAAAGTGACGTACAATGCTGGACGTTAGATGCTGAGTGAAGTGTTCAGCTCCCCGGTTTAGTGCTCAGAGACACGGCCGTTTTGAGTGTCATGATTGTGATCCTGACGGTAAATGTTATTGTTGACAGGTTTGACCACATTATATTGTCCGTCGACGAAAAGGGTCATTTCATTCTCCTACCGCCCCCGGAGCCCACGGAGCGGCGGTATCACACGGACAAAGTAAATAAAGGTAAATTAGTATCTAGGTCGAGAAAAGACCAGATGGACCAAAGCACCCAAAAAAACACCCGAAACTGACCTCTTTTCTGGCCTCTCGTCTTCTTTTGTTTGTTTGTTCGGAGCGGTGTCTAGCGGCCTCTTTATTTATTTTATTTTTTGCCCTTGAGCTGCCTCCCTCGTAAAAAAAATGAAAATAAAACACACACGAGAAGAAGCGGGTGGACTGGTGGATAGATTTTCGTTGTGTGTGGGGAGGGGGGGGGGGGGAGGGGGGGGGTGATGATGGGCAGAAGAACAGGTCGGTATGCAGGCCAGGTAATGAGATAATGAGTGAGCGGACAAACAGGTGTGTGGATGGCATGATGGATAAGACACAAACACAAATAGGCAGAAAAGCAGACGGCAAGAGGCTGATGAATGGAACACACACACACACACACACACACACACACACACACACACACACACACACACACACACACATGTCAACAGATGATAATTGGATGGATGAATGGATAAAACACACGCAAACATTAATTAGCAGAGACATAATGAGACAAGTGGATGTTTGGAAGTGATAATGAGAACACTAATAATAATAATAATAATAATAATAATAATAATAATAATAATAATAATAATAAATAAATACGAGGCGGGTCAAGAGGAAAAGGTCGCGCCACTAAAACATGCGTGGGTGGGTACGTGCAGCGAGGCGACACACACACACACACACACACACACACACACACATACACCCTATCCCCCATCCTACCCTCCCTCCACGTGGCTAGGACGGGCAGCTGGCGGGGTTGGAGAGGCGTGGGCGGGCGAGGTGGGCGGGTTAGAAACAGGTGGCTTGGCGGAGGAGGCGAAGGAGGAGGAGGCGAAGGAGGGGGAGACGGGGGCAAGGGAGTGCTGGAGACGCTCTGGTTTAGCCATTGAGACGGTGGGCAGCTGAGGGGAGCGCGGGTTGAGCCTAGCCTAGCAAACTTGTGTCAGTTGAGAACCCTCCCTCGCCGCGCGCACACCAACGCAGACACGCACGCAGGGGAGCATGGTGCGCTGACAGGACGCGACGCACCGACACGTTAACACAGTGCTAGAGAGGCCGCAGGAGGCATGGGGCTGGCGGAGGTGCTGAGGCTGGTGTGTGTGGGGTGCCTGCTGGTGGTCGGCGCGCACCCCACCGACGCGAAGAGGATCCCGCGCTGGTGGATGAAGGTGGCGCAGCGGCAGGGGTGAGTACAGGGTGTTGCGTGCGAGGTGTTGGTAAGGTGGAGGGAGAGGAGGGAATGAAGTAATGACTGGTATGTTAAGCTGTGTTGCGGAAGGGAGATAATAAATGATGTTGCTGGGTGTTGCATGGAGTTAAGTCATAAGGAAGAACAAGATAGGGAGCGGCTCGTTTGTGTTACTGTGTGTTGCGGGTTGTTGAAGCAAGGAGTGGTTAGTTTAGCTGTGTTGCGGAGGCAGATAAATGGCGCTGGGAAGTGATGTGTTGGTGGGTGTTGCAGTGAGAGGAAGAAATGAGGTAACGACCGGTTTAAGTGTGTTGTAGAGCTGATATACGTGATGTTGCCCGGTGTTGCAGTGTTGAAGTGAGATGAGATATGGGGTGGTTTGCTTGGTTGTGTGTGGGAGGGGGAGAAGAATGGTGTTGCGGAGTGTTAAATTGTATGGAAGAGTGAGATAAGGAGTGTAGTGTTGTGGGTGGGTGCGGGGGGGGGGGGGGGGAGATAAATAATGCTGGGGGGTGTGGGGTGTTGCACTGAGCGGTGGAATGAGATAACAAGTGGATGATCTTACTGTGTTGCGGAGGTGGTAAATGGTGTTGCTGTTGTGTTGCAAGTTGTTGAATTGAGACTTGAGTAAAAAAAAAAAAGACTAGATTGTTTACTTGCATTGTAGAGGGATTGATGGGAGGGGTGGAGGTGTGAGTACTGGCGTGTTTGGGGTGTTGTGGAGTGGAGTGGAGTGTGGAAGGATGGCAATGGGTGTAATAGACTGGAGGGGGATGTGGAGGAGGGATGAAAGGATGTTGAGGGTTAGTGTGGATCTGTAGAAGAGTGGATTGGGATGTTGTGGAGTGGGGAGAGAGAGAGAGAGAGAGAGAGAGAGAGAGAGAGAGAGAGAGAGAGAGAGAGAGAGAGAGAGAGAGAGAGAGAGAGAGAGAGAGAGAGAGAGAGAGAGAGAGAGAGAGAGAGAGAGAGAGAGAGAGAGAGAGAGAGAGAGAGAGAGAGGGGTGGAGTGGGATGGAAGGGTGTGAAGGGATGTAGGATGTGGAGTGGGTTGGGGTGTTGTGGAGTAGGGAGATAGAGAGAGGGGTGGAGTATGATGGAAGGGTGTGGAGGGATATAGAATGTGGAGTGGATTGGAGTGTGGAGTGGGGAGAGGGAGGTGTGGAGGAGTAGATGGGGTGACTTGTGTTGTAGGTATTGTGTTGCATGGAGGTGTTGAGAGGTGGAGGGATGTGGAAAAGTGGAGTTTTTCTGTGTGTGTGTGTGTGTATTCGTGTGTACTACATGTACTGTGTTGTGTTGTACTGTGTTGCGGGGTGTTGATGGGGAGTGGGAGGTGGAAAGGGGTGAGTGTGCCTAGCTGTGTTGTAGGTGGAGTGGATGGGGTGTTGTAGGACAGGAGTATTTGGGAGGTTTCATGTGTTGTGTTGTGTGTGTTGTGCTGTAATGTGTTGCCTATTATGTGTTGTGAGTGTATTGTGTAATGCTGCCCCGTGTTATTTTGTATTGCGGAACCTCATTTTATGTTGTAGTAGAATGTAGTGTTGTAATACCATGCGCTGTATTGTGTTGTATCGTATTGTGTTGTCCGTATATAGGCCGAGTTGTGCTGTAGATGGGCGGGGCCGGTCAGTGAGTCAGGTGGGTGAGGGGGTGAGGAGGGGTCGGGGGAGTGGGTGAGCGAGGGACCTCTACCTGTAATCTCAGTTCCTGGCAGCCGACCAGGTAGGTTACGCCGAACAAAAACAAACGAGAGAGAGAGAGAGACACGCGCGTAGCCACAGCCGCGCGATGAGGGAGAAAGTAAATAAAAGTGAATTGGAGGGGAAGAAGGACAAGGCTGAAAATAAGAACACCCGATGGAAAAGTTTCGATAGTTAAAAAGGAGAAAATAAAGCGAGAAAACTGTAAAAATAAGAAGTAAATGTGACGAGAAAGTAGTTAAAAGTGAATGGAAGGAGAAGGACAAGGCTGAAAATAAGTACACCCGATGAAAAATAAGGTTACTGTATATATAAAAAAAAAATGGATAGATAACGAGAAGATTTTAAAACTATAGAGAACAGACGGACGCGATGAAAGAGAAGGTAAATAGAAGTGAATTGAAGGGAAGAAGGATGAATGTGAAAAAAAAAATACCACACGGAAAAAGTTACTAAATATAAGAAAATAAGAAATAAAACGACAAAAACTGTAAATTAGATTAAAATGATTAAAATGTATTGGAAAGGAAAGAAAGACGATTAAAATGTACTGGAAATGAAAGAAAGACGATTAAAATGTACTGGAAATGAAAGAAAGACGATTAAAATGTATTGGAAAGGAAAGAAAGACGATTAAAATGTATTGGAAAGGAAAGAAAGACGATTAAAATGTACTGGAAAGGAAAGAAAGACGAAAGTGAAAATAAATACACCCGATGGAAAAGTTTCAAAAGGAGAATGAAAATAGAAAACCATAAAAATAATAGAGAATGCATGAGGAAAAAATATGTAAAAGTGTATTAGAGGGAAGGAGAACGAGGGTGAAAATAACTAAACGCGATGAAAAAAAGGTTACTGTATACAATAAATAAATAAACAAAGCGAGAAACTGTAAAAATAAAAGAGCTTAAGTGAGGAGAACATTAATAAAAGTGAATTGGAAGGCAAGAAGGACAAAGCTGAAAATAAATAAACAATAAAAAAAAAGTTACAGCATACAAAAACAAAACATAAGAAAACGAGAAAGCTGTAAAAATAAAAATAAAAGAGTATAGCGCGTGACGAAAGACGCGCAGACAGAAAGAAAAACAAACACAGAAAATAACTCTTACAAATACATATAAATAATCCGAAAACAAACAAATACATAAACAAGTAAACAGATCAACAGACGGCCAGTAAACAAATCAGGACAAAAGGGAACAGAAACAGACGGACGAATAATGATAAGAAAAAAAAGATAAACAAACAAAAAACAAAAGAAGGGAGCATTGAGTAAATAAACAGGAGGAGGAGGAGGAGGAGGAGGGGCTACACACACACACACACACACACACACACACACACACACACACACACACACACACACACACACACACACACACATTTATACGAGTAAAAGACAAATCTTCTCAATTCTTTATCTTGACAGGTTAATTAAAAGTGGGGCGCGTTTTGTTGTTGTTGTTGTTGTTGCTGTTGTTGTTGTTGTTGACGATGATGCCTAAGTAGTAGAAGTAGTAGTAGTAGTTTGTTGTTACTGTTTTCCTCTACTTTTCTACGTCTTCTTCTTCTTCTCCCTCTTCTCCTTCTTCTTCTTCTTCTTCTTCTTCTTCTTCTTCTTCTTCTTCTTCTTCTTCTTCTTGTCTTCGTCGCTCAGGTCTGCGTTGTGTTATGAGGAAAGCAACGACATGACTTGCAGATGTGTGTGTGTGTGTGTGTGTGTGTGTGTGTGTGTGTGTGTGTGTGTGTGTGTGTGTGTGTGTGTGTTGCAGTGAGCGTAAGAAGAGTAGAAGATGAAAGAAGAAAATTATTGCCTATCCTCCTCCTCCTCCTCCTCCTCCTCTTCCTCCTCCTTCTCCTTCTCCTTCTCCTTCTCCTTCTTCTTCTTCTCCTCCTCCTCCTCCTCCTCTGGCATCTCGTCTTACTTTCTTTTCCTCCTTATTTGTTTTTACCGTTCGTCGAAAAACATATTAATAAATTTCACTCACTTATTAACTTATCTGTTCATTCATTCATACATTCGTTTCCTTGGTTGTAATATTGCAGGATTTCAGGAACACACACACACACACACACACACACACACACACACACACACACACACACACACACAGGCACACACATCACGGCTTATCTCTTATTATGTTTACTCAGCTTCGTTATTACTCACAGCTGTCTCACCTTGCACCTTGATCCTTGTCCTCATCTCTTCACTCATCCTTACACTTGTTCACTATTTCGCTCTTTGTTGCTACTCATTCATACTTCCATAACACTCTTTTCATACCCTTGAGCTTCGTCCATAATCAGTAACACAGCGCGTCAGTCAAGTAAGGGATGCATTTTCAAAGGCTATCAGCTCACACAACTTTCCAAATTCCACAAAGAAAATTAGTGGTTAGCACACTCGGTTCACAATCGAGAGAGCCCGGGTTCGATTCCCGGGCGGATTGGAAAAATTTGGGCGGGTTTTCCGATACCCTACGCCCCTGTCCACCCAGCAGTGAATGGGTACCAGGTATTAATCGGGGGTTGTGTCCCGTCTCCTGGGGTCTGTTCCTTTCTCCTATAATTCCTTCCCCTTCTGTCTCTCTCCGGCATATGACCACAGATGTTGCGCCGACTAAACGAAACTTTCCAACTTTTCCACGTTAATGGTGCAGAAGTCTTGTCAAACTACAGACTCATAAAAGGTACATATTCTCAGGCACTTCCACCTGTCACAACATATATTTGCAAAGCCCACAGAGATAGCCGACACCAAGACGCCAAAAAATTCTTGGAGCGTGGGAGCCGACTTGTCAAATGCAGAAGTCGCTGGGTTGTCGTGGCCCAGAATCGGCACAGTGTGAACGGGGCTAATTGGGTTGTCATGAGTGTATTCCACTTTCATGGTGCAGAAGTCTTGTTAAACGATCACATGGCTCATAAAACTACCCATGGAAATACTAATACAACCTCTACGAAAGCTTTACCAAACGTGGGAGTGTGAGCTTCGAAGTGCTTGAGAATACGGATATTGTCACACCATCACATGGCTCATGAAACTACCCACGGAAATACTAACGCAACATCCACGAACGCCTTGTCAAATGTGGGTGTGTAAGCTCCGAAATCTTTGAAAATACGCCTGTTCCTTTATTTAACATCTTTGAGAATACGCCTGTTCCTCTATTTAACATCTTTGAGAATACGCCTGTTCCTCTATTTAACATCTTTGAGAATACGCCTGTTCCTCTATTTAACATCTTTGAGAATACGCCTGTTCCTCTATTTAACATCTTTGAGAATACGCCTGTTCCTATATTTAACATCTTTGAGAATACGCCTGTTCCTCTATTTAACATCTTTGAGAATACGCCTGTTCCTCTATTTAACATGCCCCGCAGCCTTACCACCGGAGACTCAGGGATGAAATACGTTGACTGATTTTTGTTGTTGTTTTGTTTTACAGCACAAAAAAATAGATGTAAGAAAAGAAAGCCCTCTAACTGCTGCTCTCATACATCGATAAGTAGAGAGTGGCCAAATGAGAGGTCAATTTTGGATGGATGGCGCCGCAAAAGTGTTGACAGCAGTGTATCATTTTCCGTCTAACTTTGGGTCCCGCGGTCGCCCGTTTGTCCCGCTCCAGCCTGCAATCGAGTCACTCAGGCCTGTATAGACGCCTCCGCCTCTCACATGAACTATATCTAAAGGCCGAAAATGAGATTAAACGCGTTCCCAGGAGTGTTTTCTTA
>NC_066570.1:6301949-6321949 GCF_024679095.1 Eriocheir sinensis
GCTTTCCCAGGTCCCCCTCTCCAGCTCGACATCCTCCAGTTTCCCCAGGTGCCCCCAGTGTGTCACCCCCTGAGCTTATCCACATATGCAACTATTAAAACATTCCCCAAGTTACTACATTAATTTTACACTTTCACCAGTTTTCCATACCTATATTTCCTATTCCCCATATTTCCCAGTTATCTATATTCCTCCCTTCCCCAAGTTTCCCCAAGTTACTACAAATATGCTTCCCTACATTTCCCTTTTTTTCCCCAGGTATCCATATGTTGGTATCTCTTTATGTCCTCCCTCCCTAAGTCTCACAAAGTTGTTTATTTATTTTACATATTTATTTCATTCTTATAAGCTTTTTTTTTTTTTGGGGGGGGGGAGGGGGATGAATCGGCTTGTTTTGGGGTTGTTTACTTTCTTGCCCCACCTGTCCTTCATACTACGTTGTTTATTTATTTATTTATTTATCTATTCATCTATTCCTCGTCTAATAATTCCATTTTTCATTCGTTTCCTTCCTTTTTGTTAGTCTTTTTTTTGTTGTTGTTTACGTTCCTGCCCCACCTGTCAACCTACTTAGTGTTGGCCGCTTACCTGCCGTCACTACCCTTCAACCTCATCAATTTGGCTGTCCACCTGTTCAACCTACCTGCCCACCTCTTTAATTACGGCTGCCTACCTACCTGTACCGCCTGTCAACCCGCTTCATTTGGTAAAGATATGGAGCATGCACTAACGCGATAATTCTTCTCCCACATTATTTAAGGGAAGAGTTTGTGCTCTCAACGAATGTGATCTTCATCCTCTTTGGCAATCAGTAGTTTTTAAGGGATGATCAATATACGAGCTAACAAGCCATGGGATAAAAGTGGGATAGAAACCAATGGGATAAAATATGGGATGAATAAATGGGACCGCAAGTGATAAAAGAAAAAAAAACGAAGGTAAATTAATAACGCATTGCTGCCAAGTTTATGATCTGAGCCTAAGCCTACCCAATGAATTAGCAATGACGGCTGCTCTACTATTATCATTAAATTTCATACTCATTATACGGAAAATATGACATGTATATTTGACTTATCTGTTGCGTCCTCGGGAGATTGAAAGTTACTCGGATCCAATTATGGAGTCAAAGAGCAAGTAGATAGTTTAGTAACTGTTGAAACGACATCAGTGTCTGCAATTATCGACTTAACACTTTACTTAAAACAGCGACCCCATAATTATGAACATGGATTAAAGTTATCAAAAGAGACAAGCGAAGAAGAAGAAGAAGAAGAAGAAAAACAAAAGACGGAGAACATTAGAAAAAAAGAACAAGTACATGAAGAAGAAGAAGAAGAAGAAAAAGAAGAACAAGAACAAAAGACGGAGAAGATTAAAAAAGAACAAAAACAAGAACAAGAAGAAAGCAGAAAAAGAAGAAAAATGAAGAAGGTGAAAGAAAAAAAATAAGATGAAGAAAAAAGTTAAAAAAGAAGAAAAAAAACTCCACTCATTCAATAATTCACCTGCGCGCCTCACCTGTCACCTTCCTTCACTACTTTCCTCATACTTCCTCGTTCCACCTGGCTGCCAACTCCCTCTATTTACCTTTCGACTCTCATCACTTTCCCTCTCGTTTGCTCACCCACTTCCCGTTTATCCACCATCAGTCACTCTTCGAACACTTAATCATACTCTGCGCGCTGTTTGTATGTTTTCTTGGGGTGTTTTGCTTCGTCTTCAGGTAATGGTGTGAGGGTGATGGAGGAAGAGGGAGGAAGGGGGTATAGGGGCGTTACAGGTAGGTGGTGGTGGTGGTGGTGCGGCTCTCGGATAAGCTCAAGACAGGTGTAAGGAAGGTGAGGGTGAGAGGGGAGTAGAGAATGAAGGAGGAAGGGAAGACGGTGAGAGATAGCGAGAGGAAGGGAGAGAGGGATAAGAACGTAAAAATAGGAATGAAAGAGGAAAGTGTACGTAAATGAGTGAGTGGAGGAAAGGGAGATAAAAATAAGAGACATAAGCAGAGGAGAGAAGAAGGAAAGTAGAGATAAGAAGAGAGGAAAGAGAGAAATGGGAGATGAGGTTAAGGATAAAGATAGGTATGGAGAGAGAGAGAGAGAGAGAGAGAGAGAGAGAGAGAGAGAGAGAGAGAGAGAGAGAGAGAGAGAGAGAGAGAGAGAGAGAGAGAGAGAGAGAGAGAGAGAGAGAGAGAGAGAGAGAGAGAGAGAGAGAGAGAGAGAGAGAGAGAGAGAGAGAGAGAGAGAGAGAGAGAGAGAGAGAGAGAGAGAGAGAGAGAGAGAGAGAGAGAGAGAGAGAGAGAGAGAAAGAGAGGAAACAGATTTGGGTGAAGGACAATATGGAGGAATAGATATATAGATGAAGGGAAGGAAGGATGAAAGTCTTGGCTGAATGAAAATATGGATAATGAGAGAAACAGAGGAGTGAGGGAGATGGAAGAAAGGAAGGAGAGATGATGAAAGTAGGAGACGAAATAGAAGAAATAATTGAGGTGAAGATGATCAAGAGATGGAAAGAAGGAATGAAGGAAGGAAGAAGGATAAGAGGAAAACAGGAAAGAAACAAGAATGGAGAAGGAAGGGGAGAGAGAGGAAGGAAAAATAAGACAGGGAAGAAGAGAAAATGGAGAAAAAGATGAAAACAGGAAAAGGAACAAGGAGAGAGAAGGAAGGAGGGAGAGAGGAAGAAAAAAGAAGACAGGGAGAAAAAGACGAAAACAGGAGAGGAACAAGAATAGAGAAGAAAGGAGGGAAAGAGGAAGAAAAAGAAGACAAGAAAGAATAGAGAAAATTCAATAAAAGACGAAAATAGGAAAGGAACAAGAAGAAAGAAGGAAGGAGGGAGAGAGGAAGAAAAAAGAAGACAGGAAAGAACGGAGAAAATGGAGGAAAAGGAAAATGGCGTGGAGAAAACGTGAGAGATTGAGATTGAAGGAGAAAAAACAAAGCACATCATCTCCTTCTCTCCTCCTTCCCTCCTTCCACTCCCATCCCTCCCTTCCCTCCCCTTCTCATCTTTTAACCTTATAATTGCACCATCACGAACTTAACTCTTGTGATGGGCAGCCTTAACCACCCCTCCCCTTCCCCCTCCTCCCCGACACCCCCACACGTTCCCCAGGTAGAGAGAGCCATCAAGGGCCTATTGTTGAAGCACTCCGTCCCACTCTCGCCCTAAGCGTCCAACCAAACATTACATTCAGTCTGTGTGTGTGTGTGTGTGTGTGTGTGTGTGTGTTGGGTCTATCATTTATCCTTCCTACTCTCCTCTATACACCTCTTCAACCACATCTTTCTCCCTTCTCTTCTTCCCTTTCTTTATCTCTTAACTCCTCCGTGTCCTCTTCTTTTCTCCACTCAATCTGATCTTCCATTTCTCCTTCCTTACTTTCATTCCTCTCTTCTTTCTTATACTTTCCTCCTTCTCTCCTCTCCCTGCGTCCCTCTTCTTGGCTAACCGTTCATCTTATTAATATTATCTTACGTGCGAGTTTCTCCATTGAGTTAATAAAAGAGTTGATGGATGTGTGACAGGGGAAGAGAATGAGTTAGTATGTAGTTAACGGGTGAATGAATAAATGAATAATGGGAGAATGGGAGAATGATAGATGGGTATAGATATATAGATAAATATATATACAGACAGGATCAAATATACTAAATCTGGGAGGAGAGAACAATATAATCTTTACCCATGCGAATTAGTAGTGGTATTTGTGGTAGGAGTAATAATTGTAGTAGAGGTAGTTGTAGTAGTAGTAGTAGTAGTAGTAGTAGTAGTTTTTGTTGACGTTGCAGCCCTTGTATAGTAACATCATTAGCAGCACAACGTCGTAAAATTATAAGAAAAATTACAACTTTAAGAAATTTACCCCCCAAAAAGAAATTAATGCGTAAAAATTCGGTAGAGGAGGAGGAGGAGGAGGAGGAGGAGGAGGAGGAGGAGGAGGAGGAGGAGGAAGCACTGGAGAAGAAGGAGGAGGCAGAATAAACACAGGGAAGAAATGCGAAGACAAAAGGAAAATTACCCAAAAAAACAAGAAAAGGAAAAAGCCAAGAGGGGAAAGAAGGAGGAGGAGGAGG
This sequence comes from Eriocheir sinensis, assembly GCF_024679095.1. Taxonomy (NCBI): domain Eukaryota; kingdom Metazoa; phylum Arthropoda; class Malacostraca; order Decapoda; family Varunidae; genus Eriocheir; species Eriocheir sinensis. The sequence goes on from NC_066570.1 coordinate 6,306,032, forward strand.
AGGAGGAGGCGGAGAAGAAACACAGAGAGGTGAAGCAAAGGAGGAGAACAAACACGCAGGAAGGGGAGGCAATGGAGGAGGAGGAGGAAGAAAAGAAACACACAGAAAAGGGAGGTGAAGGAAAAGGAAAGTAGTTTGTTCTCCCGTCCAGACTGAGATAACCTTGACAGATGACACCCCTATGCAAAGTGTCTGACCGCCCGCCCCCTCCCCACCCCCACCCCCCGCCTTACACGTGTCTATGGGCAGGGAGGGAGGGAAGGAGGAAGGTACACGGAGGAAGGGAAGGAGGGGTTGTTATATATATAAAAAAAGAAAAAAAATGTCATTGGATGTAAAGTATTGGGGATTCAACAAAGACGATTTAAGCTGCCGTTGTTGTTGGTGGTGGTGTTGTTTTCTTTTTTGTTTGTTTGTTTGTTTGTTGTTGTTAATCTGTCTACTTTGAATTTATAATCTTAGCGAGGGTCGAGGCTTTTACGACCTTGTTTTTATTTTTTTTATTTTTTTTATTATTATTATCTTATCTTGAGTAACCTTTGTTGAAGTACTTAGCCTTTTATGACGATCCCCTTTTTGCTTTCTTGAATATGAATTTGTCTAAGTTGAAATCAAAACACAAATCGGAACCATATTTTATTACTCTTTAACTTTAATTACTCTCTTCTTTGTCATTTTGTGTTGGGGTCATTAGTTTTCGCAATGATCCGCTTTTGACTTCCTTAAATACGAAACATACCGGAACAATATCTGATTACTCTTTAACTTTAATTACTCTCTTCTTTGTCATTTGCGTTGGAATCATTAGGTTTTCTCAATGATCCGCTTTTGACTTCCTTAAATACGAAACTAACTCGAATTCAGAATACGAGTAGAGACATTATCTACTTTGACCTGCTTTATCTATCTTTATCTATCTATCTTTATCTATCTTTGTCTATCTATCTGTAGCTATATTTATCTATCTTTATCTATCTTTATCTCTTTATCTTTATCTATTTTTATCTTTATATAATCATCTTTATATATCTTTATCTATCTATTTTAATCTATCTTTATCTATCTATCTTTACATATCTTTATCTATCTATCTTTATATATCTTTATCTATCTTTATTTATCTTTATCTTTATCTATCTTTATCTTCATCTATTTTTATCTTTATCTATTTATCTATCTACCTTTATCTATCTATCTTTATTTTTATCTATTTTTATCTATCTACTTTAATAACCACCTTACTCTCAAGTCACCTGTGTCGCAACCATTCTCTCTCTCTCTTTTTTTTTTTATCACATTCTCTTTTCTCAGTCCTTCAATGTACATAAATCTGTCCATCTTGAATTCCGAACATCAACCTAAACCCTTAATTGACTTCCCTTACTTTTTACTCCGATCACCTTCTCTTTAGGCAGCCACGTCAATTAAAGGTGTACATATTTTTTACTGCATTCTAATCTTTATCTTGTTTGTGTTCAGTCCCTTTGCCCAGTGAAGGATTGTAAACAGATCACCACGCACCCTAAGCCTTCCACTATTCCACCTTCCCTTACCACCTCCACCACCTTCCAAGTTACCCTCACCACCTGTATGCACCTGTCTTAATCACCACCTTTACTACCGCCCTCTCCAACACCACCACCAACAACAATACCACCTCCACCATCACCACCTCTACCACGTTAACCTTATCACCTGTTTCCTTCCACCTGTTTGATCCACCTCCTTTATCACCACTCAGTCTACCCTCAATACCACTAGCTCACCACCACCACCATCACCTGTTTCAATCCACCTGTCTTCATCACCACCATCTCTTAGTTTCCGCTCACCTGTATACTCCACTTCCCATCAACATCTATCCACCAACACCTGCTAATCACCACCTCACCTGTTCCACATCACCTGTAAACTGACCTTCCCTTCACCACCACCACCACCACCACCATTTGCCAATCAGCATAGGCCTACTTCTGATTCAGCCTGTTCACCTCCACCTCCTCTCCCTTACCATCAATCAATCTCCACTAGGTCTATTTTCAACACCACTTGCTCTCCATCACATCCTTTCACCTCCACTTCTACCACTATATCACCACTCAGTTTCCACTATAGGCCTATCTTTAACACCACTTGCTCTACACCACTTCCCTTCACCTCCACTTCTTCCACTGTCACCACTAAATCTCCACTATAGGCCTATCTTCAACACCACTTGCTCACCACCACATCCCTTCATCTCCACTTTTTTTATAGGCCTATTTTCAACACCATTCTCCTTCACCTCCACTTGTACAACACCACCCCCTATCAGTCTCCACTAGGCCTATCTTCAACACCACTTCCACTTCCCTTCCACTATCGCCTATCAACCTCCACATTCTTATTTTCACCACCAATCGCTCTCCCTCACTGCCCTTCAACTCCACTTCCACTCCCTATCTCTCCTTCATCGCCTGTCAATCTCCATAGGCCTATTTTCAACACTTGCTTTCCATCCCTTCCTTTCACCACCACCACCACCACCTGTTTATCTACCACCCCATCACTACACCACCATCAATCACCACCACCACCACCACCATTATTCCTCCCCCACCATCAACTAACTCCACTCAACCACTCCATTTACTCCTTCATCACCAGTACGTAACACCACTTCTACCACTTCAACACTCCCACCTATCATCACCACGACTACCACCACCATCACCACCACAAAGATAACGATACACTCCCTCTATTTCGTCACTATTATCTATCTCCACGATCACCATCACCATCACCACCACAAGAACAACAACAATACCGAAGCAAGTGACATCCTCTTTCGGTAGTGACGTCAGAGAGGGACAGGTGGTGACGATATCTTGTGTGTGTGTGTGTGTGTGTGTGTGTGTGTGTGTGTGTGTGTGTGTGTGTGTCAAGATATAGTTAGATAGATAGACGGATAGATAGATAAAGAAAAACTAATGAACTTAAAATGAATAAAAATAAATCATACATTCAATAAAAACAAGAAAAAGAAGAAGAAGAAAAAGAAGAAAAGGGAGAGAGAGAGAGAGAGAGAGAGAGAGAGAGAGAGAGAGAGAGAGAGAGAGAGAGAGAGAGAGAGAGAGAGAGAGAGAGAGAGAGAGAGAGAGAGAGAGAGAGAGAGAGAGTGGGGGAGGGAGGGAGGACGAGAGCAAAAAACGGTATAGTAATTATTTATTCTGTGTGGGGGGAGGAGGTGGTGGTGGAGGAGGAGGAGGAGGAAGCGAAAGGGAAGTAAAATTAGAGATGAGAGGAGGACAAAATACAAGCGTGTGTGCGTGTGTGTGCGTGTGGGTGTGTGCGTGTGCGTGCGTTAGGTCACCCTCACCCTGACCTGATCTAGATTTGATGTGCGTGTGTGTGGAGGCCGCGTGTGCGTGTGTGTGTGTGTGTGTGTGTGTGTGTGTGTGTGTGTGTGTGTGTGTGTGTGAAAGGGTGAGTGACTATGAAAACAGAAGTTGATTAATTGGCGTGACGGAGTGAACAAGAGAGAGAGAGAGAGAGAGAGAGAGAGAGAGAGAGAGAGAGAGAGAGAGAGAGAGAGAGAGAGAGAGAGAGAGAGAGAGAGAGAGAGAGAGAGAGAGAGAGAGAGAGAGAGAGAGAGAGAGAGAGAGAGAGAAGAGAAGAGAAGAGAAGAGCAAGGAAGGAAGGAAGGGAGAGGGAAGGAAGGGAAGAGGAAGGAAGGGAAATGGAGGGAAGGGAAGGGAAATGGAGGGAAGAGAAGAGAACAGAGAGAGAGAGAGAGAGAGAGAGAGAGAGAGAGAGAGAGAGAGAGAGAGAGAGAGAGAGAGAGAGAGAGAGAGAGAGAGAGAGAGAGAGAGAGAGAGAGAGAGAGAGAGAGAGAGAGAGAGAGAGAGAGAGAGGTCAGTATCGGGGAGCCACGACCTTAATGGCTCTACCAGTACTTGCAAGGCTCACATATCCCGCCCTTGCATCCCCTCCCCCCCTCCCCCCCCCTAACAACATCAGTAAGAACATGAGGAGTCTCCAAGGGACCAGCCTATCCCACCCTATCCCATCCTATATCCCTTTCACCTACACACACACACACACACACACACACACACACACACACACACACGATTTTTCTCCCTTTTCTTTTTTTTCTACTCTTTTCCTCCCCTTATTTTTTTTTATATGAATCTCTTATTTAACCTAACCTAATCTGAGACTGCATATCCTTAATTCCTAGCCACGAGTTTATTTATCCTAGAAGTTCCTATCCTATCCAATGTTCCTTTTCTCTATAAATATATCTTTCCTAACCTAACCTAACCTATACGTGTGTTTATATGGCTTTACCCAGCAAGACATATCCTCCGTTTCTAATCATCTATAGAGCCTAGCCTAACCTATCCTATCCTATACCCTCCCTATCCATAAATGTACCCTGCCTAACCTAACATAGCATAACACTACCGACCCTACCTATCCATGAATTTATTTTACCTAACCAATCCCATATCCTTCTTCTCCACGAGTTATCTTCTCTCTCCTAACTTAACCTAATCTAACATCCCCTATCCATGAATCTATCCAACCTACCTATCCTACGCAAACTATCCATGAATTTATCCAACCTACCTATCCTACTCAATCCTTGCTATCCATAAATCTAAGGCAACCTATCCATGAATCTCTCCAACTCTCCCACGAGGGTATATATCGTCTTGGCACTCACCCAATGACTGCCAAGCCTGTTCCACTCATCTGAGACTATTACCAACACAACTCTTGGCCCTGACAGAATCTAAGGCCCCATTCACACTGTGTCAACTCTGGGCCACGACAACCCAGTGACACTCAGGCCCCCTTCAAACTATGCCACCTCAGCATCCGGCGATCGTTTCTAGACCTTGTTCCAACCATAAGAACATAAGAACATAAGAACGTAGGAGTCTGCAGAGCCCGGTAGGCCGGTACAAGGCAGCTCCTTTGAACCTAAGCTCCCGTGTATCTAACCCCACCTAATATCGTTATCCATGAATTTATCTAATCTGTTTTTTAATGTGACAATTGTATTGGCACTCACCACATGACTGCTAAGCCTATTCCACTCATCCACCACCCTAGTAAACCAATTTTTGCCTATGTCCCTGTTGAATCTGAATTTATCCAGTTTAAACCCATTACTTCGTGTCCTACTCGGTTCTCTTACCAACAAAACCTTATGAATAGCCCCCTTATTAAAGCCATTCATCCATTTATAAATCTCAATCATGTCTCCACGCACCCTTCGCCTTTCTAGAGAATGCAAGTTTAACTGTTTGAGTCTTTCCTCGTATGGCAAGTTTCTCAACCCCTGAATCATCTTAGTCATCCTCCTCTGCACCGATTCTAACATTTTGATATCCATTTTATAGTAAGGTGACCAGAACTGAACCGCATAGTCAAGATGAGGTCTAACTAATGCTAAATATAGTTTGAGGAAGACTTTGGCGCTTCTGTTGCTTGAAATAAATCCCAGTACCCTATTTGCTCGATTTCTAGCTTAAATGCGTTGTGCCCTTGGACGGAGATCAGAGCTCACTAAGACCCCTAAATCCCTCTCGTACCAAGACCTGCTTATGAGAGTGTCATTTAAGCAATAGTTATGAGAGGGGTTGTTCCTACCTACACTCAGAATACTGCACTTCCCTACAGTGAACTCCATCTGCCATTTATCCGCCCAGTCATACAATCTGTTGAGTTCATCCTGGAGAATACTAGCGTCCTGATCCGACTCAATTACTCTACCGATCTTGGTTTCATCTGCAAACTTACTGACATCACTACTAATTCCTGTATCTAAATCACTGATATAAATAATAAACAAAAGTGGACCTAATACCGAACCTTGAAGGACCCCACTCGTAACACATCCCCAGTCAGATCTGTTACCATTGATTTGCACTCTTTGCCTCCTATTGCTAAGCCACGCCTTGACCCAGTTCAAAACTTTACCCTCTACTCCGTTAGCCTGTAATTTAAGCAACAGTCGTTGGTGAGGAACTTTGTCAAACGCTTTACTAAAATCAAGATAGATGTGCGACCCTTTCACATCAACATAACACGCCCAAGACCTCGTGTACCTTGAGTCGCTGAGATGTCGTGGCCCAGAGTCAAGCTAACACCACTGATGCGAGTTCTATCCTGCTATCTCACTAAAAAATACATTCCAGAGCCTTTCTCAAAACCCATCATTCACTTATATTCATCCACCGAGTCGCAGTGCTTATTATCCTTCATTTTCCTTATACATTCCCTCTCTTTCCCTCCTTTATTTTGAGTTCTATCCTTCTCTTTTACTTCCAGAACCCTTGTTAAAACCTGTCGCATACGTGTACACTTCCCTATCCCTCTTCCTTGATGCCTATTCCTTCCTATCTCCCTCCTCCTTGTTCTTTACTCCTATTCCTTTATGCATTATCTCGTTCCTTCGTTCCCTGTTCTTATCCCTTCCTATCTTCCTTCTTTTCTTTTTCTTACTCCTTCATTCAGAGTTTTTCCTTTCATCCTTCCCTCTTTTTTTTTTACAACAAAGGAGACAGCTCTAGGGCACAAAAAAAGGAAACAATAATAAAAAAAAGACCGCTACTCGCTGCCCCTACTACCACCACGGCTATTTTCCTTGTATATTCCATCCCCTTCCCCCCTTTTGTTTCGTTCGATCTTGCTCTTTCAATACCAGAACCATTGCCAAAACCCTTCATAAGCTTAACTACCAACAGGCTTCATTTCTCTTATAGCTTCCCGTACCTCCTTCCCTTCTCCCCGTTCCCCCTTGGTTTCTCCTCCGGTCTAACTCTCCCCCAAAATAGGTCTTCCCTTTTCCCTTCCTCTTGTCCCTCTTCCTTTCCCATTTTTGCGGTACCGATCTCCTCTACTTCTTGACCTCTCTTTCTTATTTTTTTCTCCCCTCCTCCTCCTCTTGTTCATCATATTCTTAACCCTTTCTTTTCTTTCCTCCTTTCCTCTTGATCCCTTCTACTTTTTGACCGATCTCCTCTTCCTCTTTTTCTCCCCTCCTCCTCCTCCTGTTCATCATATCCTTAACCTCTTCTTTGCTTTCCTCTTGCTCCCTTCTACTTTCTGACCGATCTCCCCTTCCTCTTTTTTCTCCCCTCCTCCTCCTCCTGTTCATCATATTCTTAACCTCTTCTTTTCTTTCCTCTTGCTCCCTTCTACTTTTTGACCGATTTCCCCTTCCTCTTGACCTCTCTTTCCTCTTTTTTCTCCCCTCCTCCTCCTCCTCCTCCTCCTCTTCCTCATATTCTCAATCCCTTCTCTTCTTTCCTCTTGATCCTCCACCTTCACCTTCACCTTCTCTTCTTTCCTCTTCCCTTCTCAAAACGGCAGTCCATTTCTCTTCCTCCCCATCCCTAATACCCTTCCCCCACTACTACTACTACTACTACTACTACTACTACTACTACTACACAATCTTCTAGCAGTAAACTATGCACCCCTTACGTCAGATCCCCCCCCCCTCCCCCCATGCATAAATCTTGTAGTTGTGGCCCCTCCCTCTAGGTGGCGTCTGTGCACGGTGGCAGCGACAGGCAGGGACTTGGCACCTCATTCGTCTGTATTAGCCAGGAGGAGGAGGAGGAGGAGGAGGAGGAGGACAGAAAGATATAAGAAGTTTTTAAGGATGCTTGCAGATATAAGAAATGTTTAAGAAGGGCCTCTTGCAGACTCTTTATGTTAATTCTTATGTTATTTCTTTATGAAAGAGAAAGAAAAAGGGAAGGAAGGGAGAATGCGTGGATAGATAAGAACTTTAAGAGGAAGAAGAAGGAAGGGAGGAATGTGCAAGGGAATATCTTAAAGGGGAAGGAAGGAGGGATGGAAGGAAAAACTCGGAATGAAGGAGTAAGGAAGAGGAGAGAAGGGAGAAGATATGGAGGGATAAGGGAAGGAAAAGAAGGAAGGAAAGAATCTATAAAGGAATAAAACTAGAGAAAAAAGGAGGGAGATAGGAAGGAATAGGAAGCAACGAAGGATGGAAGGAAAAACTCGGAATGAATGAGTAAGGAAGAGGAGAGAAGGGAGAGGCTATGGAGGGATAAGAGAAGGGAAAGAAGGAGATAATCTATAAAGGAATAAAATTAGAGAAAAAGGAGGGAGATAGGAAGGAATAGGAAGCAAGGAAGGGAAGAAAAGGAGAAGCTCGGATGTAAGAATGTAAGATATGGAGAGGGTACAGAAGATGAGGAGATGGAGGGAATGAAGGAAACATGAAATTAACAAGGAGAATAACGAAAGGGAGAGGGAGGGGAGGGATAGAGTTGGAAGGGAGGAAAAACATAAATGGAGAGAAAAAGAGATGAAAAAAAGACAAAAAGGAAAGAAATCACAAAGAAAAAAAAAGATACATAAACATAAATAAAGTGAGTTAAAGAAAAGGATGAGAGAAAAAAAAGACAATAAACAAAAAAAATATAGGAAAAGAAGGAAATGGAAACTAAAATCAAGAGAGAGAGAGAGAGAGAGAGAGAGGGGGTGAGCAGAGATGAGTGTTGGGCCAGCCAGTCACTCCTCCTCCCTCCTCTCCTCTCTCTCTCTCTCTCTCTCTCCACCGGATATGAGTGAGTGAGTGAGTCCGTGGGATGTGTTGACAGGATTGACTCATCACCTCATTCTAACAGGTGTAGGGGGGAAGGGAGAAGAGGGGGAGTGGTCAAGGGAGGAGATGGTGGGAGTAGAGTGTCAAGGATTAGGTATGTGTGGAGGAGGAGGAGGAGGAGGAGGAGGAGGAAGGGAAGGAGGAGGGAGAACACAAGAACATAAGGAGACTGCAAGAGGTCGGTGGGTCTATACAAGGCAGCTCCTGTCAACCTAACCTAACCTAACCTAGCAACCCAACCTAACCTAACCAACCTAACCTAACCCAACTAACCAACCTAACCAACACAACCTAAGCTAAACTAACCTAACCTAACCTAACCTAACCTAAACTAACCTAGCCTAAGCTAACCTAACCTTAACTAACCTAACCTAACCTAAACTAACCTAACCTAACCTAACCTAACCTAACTTAACCTAACTAACCTAATCTGACCTAACTAACCTAACTAACCTAACCTAACTAACCTAGCCTAGCCTAACCTAACCTAACCTAACCTAAACTAACCTAACCTAACCTAACCTAACCTAACTTAACATGACTTTGGTCGATTTTATAAGACACTTTCGCTTCTCACATCAGCGATTCCTAAAGGTCAAAGAGGGGGTCAGTCGGGTTCTAATGAGTGTTTCTTCAGGTTCACGGTACAGAAGAAGGGTCAAACTACCACCAGGGTCATAAAACTACTCCTAGAAATGCCCACAACTCCTGCTAAAGCCTCGTCAAATATATGCTCTTGGGCGACGAAATGTCATATAACCGACCCATAAATCTGACTTATAATCATTCTTACGTGTCTTGTCCTGCTAAAAACTCAAGATTATAGTGGTGATTAGTGTTTCTTAAAGACTAAACATGCTCAACACATTCACATTCCGACACTCAACAGTTTAGTCACTTGAGTGCTTCTCGCTGCGCTTACAACACATCTGAATCCCTATCAACAATAACAACAAAAAGCTCAGATTGTCACGTGTAGAGATAGCCGAGTGTCAGGTGATGTGGGCTTGCCTCGGCCGGGACGGAGCGGAGATGGGAGGGCTTCATTTACGCCGGCCTTCCTCTTCCTTCCCTCCCTCTCTTACTTCCTCTCTCTCCTTCCCTCCCTCCTTTTTTTAATCAAGGGGTAAGGGAGGAGGAGGAGGAGAAGAGCAAGAAGAAGAAGAAAAAAGAAAACCAAAGATAAAGGAGAAGGAAGAAGCGAATACAAAAAAAAGAAAAGAAAAAGAAGAAGGAACAGAAGCGCAACAAGAAACACAATAGAGAATAAAAAACAAAGAAAATCAGAACAAAAAAATAAAGAGGGAACAGAAAATATAAAAAGAAAGAAACACTGGCAGCATATAAAGAAAAGAAAACCAAGTAGCTGAAACTAGAACATGAATAGCAATAAAAATAAGACCAGAAGAGACAAGGAGGGCCCTCGACGAAGAGAAGGAGGAAAAGGAGTGACCAAACTAAAGCTGAGGACCAAAGAGAAAAAATAAAAATAAACCACTCAGGAGATAGCAAAGAAAAGTGATGATGAAGACACACGCTGGGAGATGAACAGGATGCTGGCTGATGCAAGGACGAGGACGACGAGGAGGAGGACGAGGAGGAGGAGGAGGAGGAGGAGGAAGAAAGCTACGAGATGATAGAAAAAAATCGACAAGCAAGAGGAATTGGACCGTGAATCAGACACACACACACACACACACACACACACACATAAGCAGCCACTCCTCATCCTGTCTTGCTTAATGAGTACTCCAGTGAAGCAACAACAACAACAACAACAACAACAATAACAACAATAATAATAACAATAATAACAACAATAATAATAATAACAGCACTTAGCTTCCTCCTTTAATTATCAAGACAAAAATTAGAGGCATGATAATTGCAACCCTGAAAGCAAAACCACTAATTATACGGGAGTAAGAAAACACAAGGAAATAGTAGTAGTAGTAGTAGTAGCAGTAGTAGTAGTAGTAGTAGTAGTAGTAGTAGTAGTAGTAGTAGTAGTAGTAGTAGTAGTGGCCTTAGTAATACTGTTTCTTCGGTGTGTGTGTGTGTGGGTGTGTGTGTGCGTTAATTTTGTTCAATGTTCTCGCGTATAACAAGTGTAGGAGGCACCTTAAGAGAGAGAGAGATTGAGAGAGAGAAGGGTATCTAGGAAAGGGCGTGAGAGAGGTGAGATGATGTGTTTATTCCGGAGATGATGACACTCTCTCTCTCTCTACCCCGTGAAGCAAACATCGGTGACAACATTTCCGTTTCCATGTCAGCATTTATATTCATGGAACCATTAGCATATTAGCCACCCCCCCCACTCTCTCTCTCTCTCTCTCTCTCTCTCTCTCTCTCTCTCTCTCTCTCTCTCTCTCTCTCTCTCGCTCTCTCTCTCTCGCTTTCTTTTCTTATTTTTGTCGTATATATTTTAATCGTCTTATGAATGTCAAAGAAAAGATTAATATTGGTGTTTTTGTTGTTGTTGTTGTCGTTGTTGTTGTTGTTGTTGTTGTTGCTGAAGTGGTGGTGGTGGTGGTGGGGGTGGTATGATGAAGATATCAGAGGAGGAGGAGGAGGAGGAGGAGGAGGAGGAGACGTGATATAAACAAGAGCAGGTGTGTGTGTGTGTGTGTGTGTGTGTTCGCATGAGAGGGAAATGAGAGACGCGGAAGGAAAAAGAAGAAATAATAAAAGAGAGAGAGAGAGAGAGAGAGAGAGAGAGAGAGAGAGATTAACTCGCACAAATAACCGTGAAGATCAACAATTAACCTCACATAAGGAAGACTCTGTGCCCCTCTCTCTCTCTCTCTCTCTCTCTCTCTCTCTCTCTCTCTCTCTCGAAAATGAAGGAGTGCCTGAAGGAAGGACGGAAGAGGAGGAGGAGAAGGAGGAAGGCAGATCATTCAATTACGATAATCGGGAACGGAAGAGGAGGAGGAAGGAGAAAAAAAAAAGATAAACGCTGGGAGAGGAGGGACAAGGAGGCATCTAAGTGGGGTCACGCCAGGGCAGCGGATATCGGAGTTGCATTGAGTGTTCGTCTACGCACTGCCTAAATAGTACTGCGACCCACTGCTGCATGGTGATTCATGGCCCATATTCTCAAACATTTCTGGGCTTTTTTTTTCAACAGAGGAGACAGAACAAGGTCATAAAAGAAGGAAGCAATAAAAAAAAAGCCCGCTACTCGCTGCTCCTGTAAAGAATCCGAAGAGGTGGCCGAAAGAGCACTCAATTACGTGAGACTTTACACACACACACACACACACACACACACACACTGTATTAGGCCTTCGTCGAGGTCGCGTGAGTATTTCCATGGGTGGTTTTATGAGTCTAGTGATAGTTCGACAAGGCGTCTGCACCATGAAAAAGAAAGACACTCTTGAGAACCCAAATATTTTCCGTTGTGGCCTTTGGAAGTATTTGTTGTGAGAAAAGAAAAAGTGTCTGAGAATACGACCAAATGTGAATGTCAGTTTGAAGAAGTATGACGAGCGTGGTCACAATCAACATCTTTATTAAACTTGGTAACCCAAACGTTTCAATTTTAGGATGTCGAAACGTTTGGGTCCCGGCGCCATATGATCCTGCAGTTGCGGCGCCAAGTCACAACACCTCTAATAATCAATCAACGTTTGGGTTACGAAGCTTAATAAAGATGTTGATTGTGACAACGCTCGTCATACTTTTCCTTTTTAAGCTGAGGTTCCCTAAGCACAGCCCCTTTCTGATGTCATTTTGAAGGTACACGTTTCAGCTTAAAGTCGCAAGGTTCAAGTATGACTCCACAGTGAGTTTGCATACGCCTTGCCCATCATTAGGTGGGTGCTGGGCAGTGTCCACACTTCACAGAAACCAGTTACATGCAACCTAAGCAAGGATATTAACAATGCAAATGTAGTGTGTGTGTGTGTGTGTGTGTGTGTGTGTGTGTGTGTGTGTGTGTGTGTGTGTGTGCGCGCGCCATAATTATATGAAAATGCGAACATTTTTTAAAGATGTACTGCAGATTTTAATATCAAAGGAAAGTATTTTGTGTTAAGTACGGATGGAGTTTTAAACATGACAAAATAACTTTCTACAACATTAATGAAGTTGTCAAAATTTTATTAAAGACTAAATTCATGTTCACTTCTTTTTTCTTATCTGATGAAGTGAGAATTCCGTGATAAATTATGACAACTGGGGCTGGCAGGGCCGGTACTGGGGCGGGGACACGAATTAGCTTTCCTTTACTTTCTTATAATTCTTTTACTACAATTTCCCCAAGACTGAGGCGAAGGAACGAATCAAGTTTCCATTTACTTTCTTCAATTTTCCTTTTCCTTTTGTTGAGCATCAAGAAATTCGAGACATAGCATAACCTCCCCGAGACTAAGGTGGAGAAATATATCAATTATCACACCTCTTTCCTCCCCTTCCTCTTCTTTCTGCTAGCCTCCAGACTGTCACCACCACCACCACCACCACCATGTAAACAACCACCTCCGCATCCCATGATCTGCTGCTCTCTCTCTCTCTCTCTCACGCTCTCTCTCTCTCTCACTCTCTCTCTCTCTCTCGCGCGCTCTCTCTCTCTCTCTCTCTCTCTCTCTCTCTCTCTCTCTCTCTCATTGGGCGCCGAGAGAGAGAGAGAGAGAGAGAGAGAGAGAGAGAGAGAGAGAGAGAGAGAGAGAGAGAGAGAGAGAGAGAGAGAGAGAGAGAGAGAGAGAGAGAAAAAATCAGTTTCTAAATTTTGCCCTTCCCAAATTTCCCACGGCTTCCCTTTCCCCATTCCCCAGGCATCCCAGTTTACCTTCCCAGGCTTCCCCAGGTACCCACAGTTTACCTTCCCAAATTTCCCAGGTTTCCCCAAGCACCCAAACAGTGCACTTTCCCGTTTTCCCCAGTATCTTTGTTTTACTCTCTCTCTCTCTCTCTCTCTCTCTCTCTCTCTCTCTCTCTCTCTCTCTCTCTCTCTCTCTCTCTCTCTCTCTCTCTCTCTCTCTCTCTCTCTCTCATTCGTCATCCATACCGTGCTTCCTTCTTCTCTTTCTCCACTCCCTTCCTCTCTCCTTTCCCTCCCCCTCCCTTTCCTCTCCTCTACCTCCTTCCCTTCCTCCCTCTCCTCTATACATGATTTAGCTCCCAAGGTGTCCCAAGGTTACCTATTGTTCACCTTTAAGTTTTCGTATGGACCTCTAACTTGCTCAGGGATTTTCAGGTATTTATATTTTACCTTGCCAATCCATAATTCATCTTTTCATTCTTCCCCAGGTAACTACTCTTTACACTCAGGTTTCCCCAGGTACACAGCTTACCTTACCCCCTTCCCCCACCTTTCACTCCCCCATACTTCCCCAGGCACCTACTCTTCCCTCTCAGGTATTCTTCCCCACTTTCCAAAGGTGTTCCCGGGCAGCAGGATCTGAACTTGGGACTTGGGAGCGGTAGACAATGCATGGGATTCAGTAAACAGAGGAGAGTATGGAAAAGAAGAGGAACAGAATAGGGAAAATAAGTATTGGATCAGAGTAGAAGGGTGTAGGGAGGGGAATGGAGTGAAGCAGGCAAGAGAGGGCATAGGGTGAGTGAGTGAGTGAGTGAGTGAGTGAGAGAGAGGGTCACTGAGGGAAGGGAGGAATAGGGGGTAACAGATGAAGAGGAAAAGAATGGAAAAAATAAGTATTGGGTGTAGGGAAGGGAATGAAGTGAAGCAGGCAAGAGAGGGCATAGAGTGGGTGAGTGAGTGTATTAGTGTGAGTGAGAGAGAGAGGGTCACTGAGGGAAGGGAGGAATAGGGAGTAACAAATGAAAAGGGAGATTACGAAATGGGAGGGAGAAGAAAAAGTGAAATAGGGGTAAATAAAACAAGGAAATGAGGTGCCAATGAAGGGAAGAGAGTGAGTGCGTGAGTGAGTGTGAGTGAGTGGGTGAGTAAGGCGAGGCAGGGTCATTGGCATCAGTGTCGAAGGGGTCAATTTCAACTCACGTTACTGACAAACCTCATAACTCACCTCCTCCTCCACCTCCTCCTCCTCCTCATCATCATCATGTTTTACTTGGTTCGTTTCCACTTCCATTTAAAATCTACTCCTTAACGTTAATTCATCGATTCCTCCTTTTCCTCCTCCTCCTCTGTGTGTGTGTGTGTGTGTGTGTGTGTGTGTGTGTGTGTGTAATTCACCACGGCCTGATCACGTGTTGCAAATTATCTGTATTCCTTTGTAGATTTATATATCGTAATACTCATAATAATAACAAAAATAATGATGATAATAATGATAAATGATAATAAAAGATAACAACAACAACAGCAACAACAATAACAACAACATTTACTACGGCCAGCACCTACTTTCTGTTCCAAGATGAAGTAAAAAAAAAAAAAGTAAAAGAAATGAAAAATACAAAATCACAAAAATGAAAAGAAGGAACCATTTCGAAACAGACGCAAGAACAGGACACCACTACCTCTCTCTCTCTCTCTCTCTCTCTCTCTCTCTCTCTCTCTCTCTCTCTCTCTCTCTCTCTCTCTCTCTCTCTCTCTCTCTCTCTTTTTTTTTCTCTCTCTTACTTTCACACAGTAGGAATGACGTCATCTCTCTCTCTCTCTCTCTCTCTCTCTCTCTCTCTCTCTCTCTCTCTCTCTCTCTCTCTCTCTCAAGGTCACCACTAAAACAACACACACACACACACACACACACACACATACACACGTTTATCTCTCAAAATATACTCCAGCTTAACCTTCCCACATAACCCCCCCCTCCCATAACCCCATTCCACCTCTGCCTCACCCCTTTCATCCAGCATCACGACTCCTAGCCACCCCATTCTTTCACCCCACTCCTCCCCATCCTTACATCCCTCCACCCCAACCTTGTCCCAACCCCATCTCACCCCATACCAAATTTAAGCACCCCGTTTCTCCCAGTTCTCACCCCACCCCAACGCACTCCGGCTTACCCCTCCCTCTCTTCCTCACCCCCTCCCTTCTTCTCTCCTTCACTATTTCCAGCTTGCATCTTCTTCCTCTTCCTTCCTCATTCCTCCTCTTCCTCTCCCTCTTCCTTCCACAGTCTACTTCCCCTCTTTCTTCAGCCCCCTTCTCCTTCACCCCTCCCTCTCTCTCACTCCCTCCACCCAGCTTGCATCTTCCTCCTCTTTCTTCCCCATTCATCCCTTCTTATCCCTCCTACCTTCCCCGCTTTTTTCAACACCCCTTCCTCCTCACCCCAATATCTACCACCCCTTCCTCTCTCTCACCCCACCCAGCTTGCTACCTTCACCTCCAC
>NC_066570.1:6324449-6334449 GCF_024679095.1 Eriocheir sinensis
GGAATCTATAGACACATAAGAGACAAACAGAGAAGCGCCTGGAAACAATAGAAAAACATAAGACACAAACAGAAGCGCCTGGAAACAATAGAGAAACATAAGACACAAACAGAAGCGCCTGGAAACAATAGAGAAACATAAGACACAAACAGAAGCGCCTGGAAACAATAGGGAAACATAAGACACAAACAGAAGCGCCTGGAAACTATAGAGAAACATAAGAGACAAACAGAAGCGCCTGGAAACAATAGAGAAACATAAGAGAAAAACAGAAGCGCCTGGAAACAATAGAGAAACATAAGACACAAACAGAAGCGCCTGGAAACTATTGAGAAACATAAGACACAAACAGAAGCGCCTGGAAACTATTGAGAAACATAAGACACAAACAGAAGCGCCTGGAAACAATAGAGAAACATAAGACACAAACAGAAGCGCCTGGAAACAATAGAGAAACATAAGAGACAAACAGAAGCGCCTGGAAACTATTGAGAAACATAAGACACAAACAGAAGCGCCTGGAAACAAAAGAAAAACATAAAAGACAAACAGAAGCGCCTGGAAACAATAGAGAAACATAAGACACAAACAGAAGCGCCTGGAAACAATAGAGAAACATAAGAGACAAACAGAAGCGCCTGGAAACTATAGACGAAAAACAAAGAGGAATAGAATTATACATGGAACGTTTTTATTGGCGTTGTCAGTCATAGATGCAAAGACAGGAATGAATGGATAGTATAGGAAACGTTTTTATCAGCCTTGGAAACAACACACAAAACAGAAACTAATGGAAGCGCTTTAAACAACAGACACAAAACAGAGAGAGTAAAAGTAGATGGATCAAGTGTTGTCAATTAAAGATGCAGAAGACAGGAATGAATGTATAGTATAGGAAACGTTTACATCAGCGCCGGAAACTACACACCAAACAGGAACTAATGAAAGCGTCTTAAACAATAGACATAAGACAGAAAACTATCTATCTGTTTGTCTGTTTCCTTATGTCTTGTCTATCTGTTGGGTCTCTCTCTCTCTCTCTCTCTCTCTCTCTCTCTGCACATCTCCACTTATATATTCCCCCCCCCCCCACCATCACTATCAACACCACCACCACCACCACCACCACCCTCAACACCACCTCCACCACCCTCATCACCACCATCACCACCATTAATCACGCCACAAAAGCCTAATTGCATCTTCTCTCGCCTCTATCTCTCATCACCCTCCCACACCTGAGCATCAACAACAACATCAACGAACCTAATGAGTCAAACAAATTAATTAATCAATAAAAGAAGACATGACTTGAAGACCCATAACAATAATTCTCTCTCTCTCTCTCTCTCTCTCTCTCTCTCTCTCTCTCTCTCTCTCTCGCCGGAATCAAGACTGACGGAGAGAAGTTGAGCATTGTGTCCGAAAATGGAAGAGAGGAAGAGGAGGAGGAGGAGGAGGAGGAGGAAGCAAGGTCAGAGGTTGAAGTAAATGCGGGGGAGGAGGCAAAGGAAGAGAGAGAGAGAGAGAGAGAGAGAGAGAGAGAGAGAGAGAGAGAGAGAGAGAGAGAGAGAGAGAGAGAGAGCGGCAATGCAGTTCGAAAAGAGAAAATGAAACGGGAAAAAAAATGCCAACGAAGAAAGGAAGAAGAAGAAGAAGAAGAAGAAGAAGAAGAAGAAGAAGAGTAGGAACTGCAACAGAATCAAGAACAAAAACAAGGACATGAAGAAAGAACAAGAAGCAGAACAAGAACAAATAGAAGAGGAGGAGGAGGAGGAGGAGGAGGAGGATCATGGGTGTCAAGTTTATTGTCATATTTTCTCTCCGCCCACCATGTTAAGACCTTACTGGGAGAGAGAGAGAGAGAGAGAGAGAGAGAGAGAGAGAGAGAGCAGAACACTTAAGATTGACCATAAGTTACTTGCGTCCTCTCCACCTCCTCGTCTTTTTTTTTTCCTCATCTCCTTCCTCACTATCTCACTCTCCACCTCTCTTCCTCCTCCTCCTCCTCCTCCTACACAATTTCAATCACTTCCACTTCACCTCCTCCTCCACCTCTTCCTCCTCCTCTTCCTCCTCCTCAGCCTACAACCTACACAGTCTCACTCACCTCCTCCTCCTCCTCCTCCTCCTCCCACACAACCTCCACTCTCAAGGTCACTCCCCTGCTACACACACACACACACACACACACAATGTCACTTCTCCCCCTCACTCACTCAACCACTCCATCGCTTACCCCCTCGTTAGTCTCTCTCTCTCTCTCTCTCTCTCTCTCTCTCTCTCTCTCTCTCGTTTATTTTCCCCTCATTTTGTCTCTTTTTTTTTGTTCCCATCTCTTCCCCTTCCTTCCTCTCTTCCCTCTTTCCTCCTCTTATTTCTTTCTCGTTTTCCTTCCCCTTTTCTCTCCACTTTTTACCTCCTTCTTACCTTGTCTTTCCCTCCCTTCCTTCCCTCTTTCCTCCTCCCTTTCACTGCACACTTCTAACTCCTCCTTATCTTAACTCTCCCTCCCTTCCTCCTCTCTCTCTTCCATTGTCTTTCCTTTCTCTTCCTCCCTTCCTTCTCTTTCTTCCCATCTCTCCACTTTACCTCCCCTTTACCCTGCCTTTCCCTTCCTCCCTTCCCTCTTCTCTTTTCCACATCTGTCCCTGGGTGGTCGAGGCAAAAGGGAGTGTCTAAGGGGAGTGGAGGGGAAGGGGGTTGGAGGGGGGGCGTTCCTTTGTCTGTCACTGCGTCTGTCTGTCTGTGCTGTCTCTGAACTTTTAACTGTTTACTTGATTAAGCTGATAGTGTGTGTGAGTGTGGCGTGGGTGGTTGGCTGTCTGGATGGCTGAATGACTGGCTGGCTGAAGAGGTGGCTGGTTGTTCCTGTCTGGCTGTCTGAATGAATAGCGTACTGATTGGCTGGATGGCTAAGTGCTTGAATGGGTTGATTGCTGGCTGGCTAACTATCTGAATGGCTGGCTGGCTGGCTGAATAGATGGGTGGTTGTCTCTGGTTGGTTGGATGGCTATTTAAATGGATGAATGGCTGACTGAGTGAATGCATGGCTGGCTGGCTGGCTGGTTGAATTAATGGCTGGTTGTTGCTCCCTTGCTGTCTCTGGTTGGCTGGATGGCTATTTAAATGGATGGATGGCTGACTGGGTGAATACATGTCTGGCTGGATGGCTGAACAGATATAGCCGTCGTCAGTCTGTTTTTTTTTTCAGGCTAGCTAACTGACTGGCTGACTCGAATGACTGACTGACTGACTGGCTGAATAGATGTCTGGTTGCTCTGTCTGGCTGGTTGTCCGTTAACTGTCCAAATAACTCACTGGCAGGTTGAGAGGTTGACTGGTTGCTGGTTGGGGCTTTGTATTTGTAACTTGTTTTCTGGGTGACTAGTTGATTTCCTTGCTCTGTGGTTGAGTGTCTGTCTGTGTGGGTGCCTGTCTGCGTGGCTGCTTGGGCTTGTCTGTCTGTCAGTGTTGGTGTCTGTGTGTGGGTGGCTGTCTGTCTGGCTGTCTGGTTGGTTGGTTTCGAGGCATCTCCACAATGCCAGTCAGATTAGTTTAGGTGAGTGTGTGCATCGCGGCGTGTGTGTGTGTGTGTGTGTGTGTGTGTGTGTGTGTGTGTTCCATGGTTGCCAGTCGTCATGTTTGTCTGTCACTAAATCTGTTCAACACACACACACACACACAGACACACACATATCCTCATCTCCTCGCTTGTTTTTCCTCCTTTTGTCCTGTTTTTTTCCCCTCATCTATTTTCCCCCGTTGTCTTATCTCCTCTTACTGTTTATGTATTTTTCTTTCTTTCTTTCTTTAACTTTCCTCCTATTCTTCCTCTCATTTACGAATTTCCTGTTTATATATTTTTTTTTCTTTTTTTACTCCTTTTTCACTTTAATTAGTCGTGACATTATCTTGAAAGCCCCTTATCGCTCGTACTATAAATATAAATGTGAGCTACGTGGAACTAGGTCGAAACAACAACAACAACAACAACAGCAACAACAACAACAATAAGAATAAGAAAAATACGAATGACAAGACCAAGAATAATAATAAAAAAAAGAACAAGAAGAATAATAGGAAGAAAACAAACGAGAGGCTAGTTTTAAGGAGGATGGGGAATAGGCTAGTTTTAAGGAAGAGGAGGAATAGGCTAGTTTTAAGGAGGATGAGGAATAGCCTAGTTTTAAGGAGGAGGAGAAATAGCCTAGTTTTAAGGAGGATGAGGAATAGCCTAGTTTTAAGGAGGATGAGAAATAGCCTAGTTTTAAGGAGGAGGAGGAATAGCCTAGTTTTAAGGAGGATGGGGAATAGCCTAGTTTTAAGGAGGAGGAGGAATAGCCTAGTTTTAAGGAGGAGGAGGAATAGCCTAGTTTTAAGGAGGATGAGGAATAGCCTAGTTTTAAGGAGGATGAGGAATAGCCTAGTTTTAAGGAGGATGAGGAATAGCCTAGTTTTAAGGAGGATGAGGAATAGCCTAGTTTTAAGGAGGATGAGGAATAGCCTAGTTTTAAGGAGGATGAGGAATAGCCTAGTTTTAAGGAGGATGAGGAATAGCCTAGTTTTAAGGAGGATGAGGAATAGCCTAGTTTTAAGGAGGATGAGGAATAGCCTAGTTTTAAGGAGGATGGGGAATAGCCTAGTTTTAAGGAGGAGGAGGAATAGCCTAGTTTTAAGGAGGATGGGGAATAGCCTAGTTTTAAGGAGGATGAGGAATAGCCTAGTTTTAAGGAGGATGAGGAATAGCCTAGTTTTAAGGAGGATGAGGAATAGCCTAGTTTTAAGGAGGAGGATGAGGAATAGCCTAGTTTTAAGGAGGAGGATGAGGAATAGCCTAGTTTTAAGGATGATGATGAATAGCCTAGTTTTAAGACGAGCCCAGTTTTAGAGGATGATGAATAGACTAGTTTTAAGGAGGAGGAGGAATAGCCTAGTTTTAAGGAGGATGAGGAATAGCCTAGTTTTAAGGAGGATGGGGAATAGCCTAGTTTTTAAGGAGGAGGATGAGAATAGCCTAGTTTTAAGGAGGATGAGAATAGCCTAGTTTTAAGGAGGAGGATGAGGAATAGCCTAGTTTTAAGGAGGATGAGGAATAGCCTAGTTTTAAGGAGGATGAGGAATAGCCTAGTTTTAAGGAGGAGGAGGAATAGCCTAGTTTTAAGGAGGATGAGGAATAGCCTAGTTTTAAGGAGGATGAGGAATAGCCTAGTTTTAAGGAGGAGGATGAGGAATAGCCTAGTTTTAAGGAGGATGAGGAATAGCCTAGTTTTAAGGAGGATGAGGAATAGCCTAGTTTGGGAGGATGAGGAATAGCCTAGTTTTAAGGAGGAGGAGGAATAGCCTAGTTTTAAGGAGGATGAGGAATAGCCTAGTTTTAAGGAGGAGGAGGAATAGCCTAGTTTTAAGGAGGAGGAGGAATAGCCTAGTTTTAAGGAGGAGGAGGAATAGCCTAGTTTTAAGGAGGAGGAGGAATAGCCTAGTTTTAAGGAGGAGGAGGAATAGCCTAGTTTTAAGG
The DNA here is from genome assembly GCF_024679095.1 of Eriocheir sinensis. Classification (NCBI taxonomy): domain Eukaryota; kingdom Metazoa; phylum Arthropoda; class Malacostraca; order Decapoda; family Varunidae; genus Eriocheir; species Eriocheir sinensis. The sequence continues at coordinate 6,329,968 of NC_066570.1, forward strand.
AGGATGGGGAATAGCCTAGTTTTAAGGAGGATGGGGAATAGCCTAGTTTTAAGGAGGATGGGGAATAGCCTAGTTTTAAGGAGGAGGAGGAATAGCCTAGTTTTAAGGAGGAGGAGGAATAGCCTAGTTTTAAGGAGGATGAGGAATAGCCTAGTTTTAAGGAGGAGGAGGAATAGCCTAGTTTTAAGGAGGAGGAGGAATAGCCTAGTTTTAAGGAGGAGGAGGAATAGCCTAGTTTTAAGGAGGATGAGGTCTCCCAAGCTGAGGTGTAGCACAAGGTTAGGAAGACGAGGCGCAGGAGGAGGCGGAGGAGCAACAGCTGAGGGAGAACATACACGCGAGGACAAGGCTTGGCGTCAAGGGCGGCCTTGGTTATCCCGTGACATGTGTTTATTTGTACGTTTATTTATCTTTATTGACTTACTCAGGGAGAGGCACCAGCGGGGTCGTCTTTTGTCTGTACTTCATCACTGATTCATTTCCTTTAGTAACAATGGGAATAAAACACGCCATCCGGGGTAACCTGATTTAAATCAAGTTGATTTAAATCAGAATTAAATGGAGATTTGAATGGGCTTTTTTTTGTCATGGAATTAAATCACAACTTTTCGAATGTAAACATACGTAAATAAAAGGGGAAACAAAAGTTTCACGTATGAGTTAAATTTTCACTAATATACTACCACACAGGGTCACATTGTGTCCCTGAGTGTTCAGCGTCGCCGCCACCATGACTAGGCTGTCACGACACTGGGCAAACAGGCGGGGCGGGGTGGTGTGCCGCAGGGGCGGGCGGCGCATTTACAAGTGTAAGGGTCCTGCTGAGTGAGTGTGAGTAAACACTGCGGTGGCGGGGAGCCGGGGTGACGTGCTCCTCCTCGCGTCACTGAGAGCACGGTCCCCTCGGTGCGGGATAAGATGGTTTGAGGACGTGACGTTGTGTAGTTTAATATAAGCCGCTCACGAACGCTGACAAACCTTTCACTTGACAAGTGAGCCCGTTTACATGAATTTTAAACTCTTATCCTGCAGCAGTACAGGGCAATAGCTATCATATCTGTGTTTGGTATGGGGACATCCCTTTCTGAAGACGTGAGTGGCACCTCAGAGGTGACCTGCTCAGGACCTGAACTAGATGCTGTCCATCATGGCATTATTTTTACAGGAAAAACTAATATTTTTTTTTTTTAGTCACAAAGATTTGATTGAAATGTTATAAATCTTACCAAGGTATCAAAAAACAAAACTCAGAGCCCCGATACCCCAACATAAGCAACCACAACCCAGGCACCGCGGGAGACAATAAAAATACCTTAGTGTCCCAACAAGGAGACAAACACGCGCCAAACACGGCCGCCACACACACGGACCGCGCTAACGAACGGCTGCTTACCTTTAGCGGAGGCGGCGGTTATGGTGGGTGGTGGCGGTGGTAGTGGTAGAGGTGGCGGTGGTGTGGTGGCAGGGGCGTCATTAAGGGCTCAGCGGGGGTCAGGGCATCACGGCGCGCCCCGGCCTACTTGCGACACTGCCCACATGACCCCCGAGCCACCTGCCCGCCCCTCACCTATGCCTCCGCACACCTGTTACGGGGGAAAGTGATACAGGGTCATGAAGTAATGGTGACAGATTGAAAGAAAAAAATAATTATAAAGAAAACAGCGAAAGAGCTAGAGAAAGAAATATTGGTGAAGAAAAGAAAAAGAAAGTAAAATGGGAAAATGGAAATGAAAGAAATACCATAATGATAAACTAGTCACGGAATTAAGATAAGGAAATGTACATAAATCTAACCACGTGAGTCAATGCTTTTTTTTTTTTTTTTACTATATACTATTTGAAGGAGCAGCGGCCCTCTCTCTCTCTCTCTCTCTCTCTCTCTCTCTCTCTCTCTCTCTCTCTCTCTCTCTTACATCTCGTCTTTTGTCTAGCATTTCTCCAATTCCAGACATCCCTTCCTCTCTCTCTCTCTCTCTCTCTCTCTCTCTCTTCCCTTCTTCAAATCCTCCCAACACCTTTTCTCTCCTCTTCCCTCTTCTTTCCTCCTTACCCTATTCTCCTTTCTCCTACTCCTTCGCCTCCTCCATTTTTTTTTCTCACTCCTCCTCCTCCTCCTCCTCCTCCTCTTCTTGCTTTCTTTTTCCTCTTACGTCATTATCTCCTCTTTTTTTCCTTCTCTAAGTTATAATATTTTCCTACTCTCCTCCTTATCATCATCAGTTCTCGTATTTCCAGTACAAAAACAAATAATCAAAACACTGTGCCATCATCATCATCATCATCATCATCATCATCGCTGCAGGGTATCAAATTATTCTCCCAAACGTTTCCCTTCTTTTCCGTCCTGTGCTTCTGGTTAAGGTTCCTGTCCCGATGGCAAACGTTCCACACTCGTCTTGTATTTCCTCACGCCAGCATGTGAACACCTTGACTCCCTTCCTTTGGGTCTTCAGTGGTTTCCCAGCCTATCATCCTTTTTGTTAAGGTTTTGTTTTCTCTTTCCTATATGTATACTCCTATCTATCTATCTATCTATTTATCTCTATCTATCTATATCTATATCTATCTATCTATCTATCTATCTATCTATCTATCTTCAAACTCTGGCACTCTTTTTGTCCACCTGTTTTCCTCTCTCCAACATTGTATCTATCTATCCATCTATCTTTATCTATCCTTCAATCTATTCATCCATATACCTGTCAATCTTTATCTATCTGTTTATTTATCTATTCACCGATCTACCAATCAGTCTATTTATGTTTGTCTCCTTACCTCCCTCCCTCCATATCTACCTGTCTATCTATCTGTCTATCTACTAAGCTGTCAATCAATCAAGCTATCATACTGTTTACTCGTTTGTCTGTTTAATCTATATATCTCCCTATCTATCAATCTATCTATCAACCTATTTGACTTTGTATTTGGGTATATGAGCAATTAGATAATCCATGGTTAGACAGATAATCAGTTTGTTATTTATTTTCTCAGTCATTTAAGATTAAGGTAAAAAAAGAGGATGGAAGTAGATGTAGAGCCGAATGCATATGGAAGAAAGAATGAATGAAATTATGAAAGAATGAATGAGAAAGAAACTAGAACGAAAAAAAGATGGCAAAATAAATAAATAAAAGGGAAAAAGAGATATAGAAAAACAAAAACAAGACAAGAAGGAAAGAAAAGAAAAAAAAGTGAGAGAAATGCATATGAAAGAAGAAAGAATGAAAGAAAGAAAGAATTAATGAAAAGAAAAACTACAAAGAAACAAAGATGGCAAAATTAATAAATAAAAGGGAGAAAGAAATATAGATAAACAAAAATGAGAAAAGGAAACAAAAAAAAGAAAGTAAGAAAATTTAAGCAAGATATCAATTCACACACAGATGCAAATGGACAAAAAAAAAATCAACTCTAATCTATTGGCAATGTGTGTGTGTGTGTGTGTGTGTGTGTGTGTGTGTGTGTGTGTGTGTGTGTGTGTTTATTAGTCTAGTCCCTTTTGGTCTATCTTGTTTTCCTCTCTCTCTCTCTCTCTCTCTCTCTCTCTCTCTCTCTCTCTCTCTCTCTCTCTCTCTCTCTCTCTCTAACGTAAGACCCACTCCCTTTGTGCTTAAGTAATAAGAAAGGTTGAGCCTCTCTCTCTCTCTCTCTCTCTCTCTCTCTCTCAACCACGCCCGTCAACAATCTTACATATTGGCAAGATCCGGTTAAGCCCCCTCTTCCTCCTCTTCCTCCTCTCCTCCTCCCTCTCTTCTCTCCCTCCCTCCACCTACACTTCCTTCTATCCTATCCTAACGTCCACCTACTCTCTCTCTCTCTCTCTCTCTCTCTCTCTCTCTCTCTCTCTCTCTCTCTCTCTCTCCTTCGCCTCCTCCACTTTTTTCCTCCACTTTTTTTCCTCATTCCTCCTCCTCGTCCTCTTTGCCCCCTCTTAGTTTTCCTTCATCTTACAAGTTTATCTCCTCTATTTATTTTCCTTTTATAAGTTAGTATAATTTTTCTCTCCTCCTCCTCCTCCTTCTAATTTTCCTCCTACTCCTTCATCTCCTCTATCATTTTCCTCCTGAGCGTTGTCTTTTTCCCTCTCTCCCTTCTCCATTACCACCTCTTCCTTCACCTCCCAACTTTTTTCCTCCTCCACCTTATTTTTTTCCTTACTCCTCCTCCAATCCATCACCACCACCATCATTTTTTCCTTCTTCACTTGACCCAACTTTTTCCTCCTTCTCCTCTTCATCTTTTTCTTCTTCTCACCCTCTCCTCCTCTTCACTCCTCCATCCATTTTTTTCCTCCCACTCACTCCTCCTCCTCCTCCTCTGTCCGTATACTTAGTCAAGACCAAATGCATGTTGAACTGTTCCTCAAGTGCAGTGGTTTTTACATGGGGAGTAGGGGAGGTTAGTAGTTTCAAGGAGGGGGAGGGGGCGATCCCTGGAAGACAAGTTGGAGTATCTGTTGTTGAGGCGAAGGAGAGAGAGAGA
>NC_066570.1:6339449-6369544 GCF_024679095.1 Eriocheir sinensis
TACTACTACTACTACTACCACTACCACTACTACTACTACTGTTAATATCATGCAGCACATTCAACTGAGGAGTCAACAACCAAGGAATGTTGACACACCCCAGCAAGAGATTTACATAGATATTCAAACCACACAGACTATGGTCTAGACCAGAGGTTGTCAATCTTTTTTCAATGATGGCACCCTGAACTTATATAAACCCTTTTGTGGCACCGCTTTTTCACCCCCCCCCCCCCCACTCCTCACATGAATTAGCTTATTATACACAATTGCTACCTGTTTAAATTACTTTAATAAATGAATTAAAATTATTATCCATACTCAAACCAAAATGAACATACGGTGCAGTACATGCCCAAACAGAACTCATCAGTCGAATTAGATTAACTTAAGAGTTATAAATGCAGACTAACATAAAAAGAAAAAAAAGAATGATTCAAAATTCATGATGATCTTGTGGCACCCCTAGGCACTGTCCGTGGCACCTCAGGGTGCCGCGGCACCCAGTTTGAGAACCTCTGGTCTAGACTCTAGACCAGTGGTTCCCAACCTATGGTCCGCAGACCAGTGCCGGTCCGTGGCTTATGATTTGCTGGTACGCCAAATTGCTTTACTAGTGACTTTTTGTTTTGTTCATGATTTAAGAAAATAATAATCTGTTAAAGCATTTTTTTGTCAAATAATTAGTTATAGTTAAATCAAAATTGAATGAAATGTTTAGAGTATGGTGTAACATCCATCGGACAGACGAGGAAGAAAGAAAAAAAAGAGAGAACGAGAGAAAAAACGGAAAGACAGAAGAAAGAAATGAGGAGCAAAAGCTACCGAGAGGGAGATCGGATTTCTAATTTCATTTGTAAAACGTGAGATATTACGTTTTGGTGTATCGATGGACCTTGCAATAGGCACATGAATCTATCACCATGACAGCTAGTCTTTTCTATGTCTGCTGTAGTGCTAAGTGCAGTAGTAAGTGTAGCATTTTTTCCCTTATGGCGTCCATTTGAATAATTTAACCCTAATAATCACTTTATTTTGTATAATGTGAAACACTACATTACACGGTATTTATTGTCCCTCTGAATTTTAAATTGCTAAAAATTAAAATATCTATTTGGACTATATAAATATCAAAGTATACTTGGATCTATGCCTATGGTACTGGTTCGCAGAATTTTTTTTTTCATTTGCTCGACTGGTCCGTGGCTTTGAAAAGGTTGGGAACCAGTGGTCTAGACTACGTGATCTATCTTTTGACTGAGGTGAAATTATATCAAATCATATGGTCACCACGCTTTTACATTTTACTTCAGTGAATATTAGGTGAAGGACCTCTCTGTCAAATTTGTTTTCAATTAAGTGAATCAATAGTGTTGCACTGGATCACTGAGAGCGGGAGTTTATTCCATTCTCGTGCTACGACGTTGGTGAAGAAAAATATTGTGCAGTCTGAGTGTATTTGTTTACATTGTCTTAAATTGTGTGTGTGTGTGTGTGTGTGTGTGTGTGTGTGTGTGTGTGTGTGTGAGTAGAGAGAGAGAGAGAGAGAGAGAGAGAGAGAGAGAGAGAGAGAGAGAGAGAGAGAGAGAATTTTAAAAACCTATTCTTAAGTTTAAAATAGATATCCAAGAGTGTGTGTGCGTGTGTGTGTGTAAAATCTGTCACACACACACACACACACACACACACACACACACACACACACACACACACGAGGGGAGTCAAGGATCGTCTCACTTCATATTTTTCTTAGCTTCTTTATTTATTTTCACACACTGGCTGGGTTCATAAAATCTCTTCGCTCTTGAATGGGTCGTAAAGGCCACTCCAGCGTGTCTCCTTCACTTCTTAATTTTTTCTCTCCTCTCCTCTTCCTGTTTATATATTTTTTTCTCTCCAAGGTTTTGCTCTAATTAACTTTCTACTTCCTTTATTATCTACTTCTTACTAGTGCTCATCTTCCTACTTTCCTCATTTTTTCCCTTATTTCTCCACTTTCCAATTTCTCCATCCTTAGCTTCAACCTTTCGAGCTCTGTTTTTCTCCTTTTCCCTTCTTTTCCTCCTTTCTCCTTCCATCAACTCCTTTCCAGCGTTGCCAAGATTATCGTATTAACAACATTGTATTTATCATTTTTAAGACTCAAACTCTCGTACCTACACAAATAACGAAAGGATATTGAAGTTAGCGTTAAAACTGTTATTTATAGATGTTTGTTTGTTTGTTTTTGCAATAGATATCAGTCAGAAACTACGAAAATGGAATACGGTGTGTACGATGATTTGGCAACGCTGCTCCTTACCTCTTGTCTTCCCCTCTCATATTTCTTTCATTTTTTCCTCTCACTCTATTTTTCTTCGTAGTATTCCTTCCTTCCAATCTTTTCCTCCTTCTTTTCCACCTACTCCAACTTTCCTTCTATTTTCTCCCCCTCTTGCTTTGTTTCGATTTTCTGTTTCAAGTTTTAATCTGCTGCTCTCCTTCCTCCTTCCTTCTTTCCCTCTCCTTTATCTCCTATTTCCCACCTCTTCCTTCGTTCTTCTTATTAGTGTTCCCCCATCTCATATCTCCAATTATGATTTTCTACCTATTCCTCTTCTTTCTTCTTCCCCTTTCCTTCACCTCCTCTTTCCTCCTCCTCTTCCTTACACCAAGTACTCATTATCTTCCTCCTTCTCCTCCTCCTCGCTTTCTTCTTCCTACTTCCTTGTTCTTTATCCTTGAATCTCTCATGTTAAAAAATTACCTCCTTGTTATTTAATCCGAGAGAGAGAGAGAGAGAGAGAGAGAGAGAGAGAGAGAGAGAGAGAGAGAGAGAGAGAGAGAGAGGCTATCTTTTCATAACAAGGTTAAAGTTACGACCTGCAAGCCTGCTTTCATATTATTATTATCATTATTATTATTATCATCATCCTAGACAGCAACACTCTGGCTCACAATGTGTCTCTCTGTGCATCGTATGACTCACATGAAAGATACATGTATTCTCTGCACGGAAAAGACGGACCAGAAATAACATAAGACTTTCTCTGCTCAGTACCACATAAGGAAAACCACGTAAAATAAAATAAAATAAATCAGATAAATCTTTGGGGAGTGAAAAGGTTGGGTTCAGGAGAGCAAATACCACCACAATATTTGAAGGCAAGAATGCAAACTTATGGAAAACTGGCCCGGAAAAATATTGTTGGGCTGTCTGTTAGGCCTTATCGGTGATCGGCAAAGCTGTGTGGAAAGAAAACAGATCCTGAAATATAGCTTGGTTGTAGAAATATTTACTGTTGAGCAATGCTCGACAATGCATATTATAAAAATAAAAAAAAGATATTGTCGTTAAACGAGTAGCCTTGGATCTGGTTGGAGTTGTTGACTATGGAAAATCAAATTGTTCCTGTGATCATTTATAGAAGAGGTCGAAAACTCTATTTTTAATGACAAAAAATAATAAATTAGCCATACGGTTATGGACGAGCTGCTAGGCTATGCAAAGAAAAGACATGCAGGGTTGTTGATGCTAAGATATGCAAAGAAAAGACAAGTCAGGGAAGATGACGTGTTTGACTTAGCCAAGACACGTGCATGTCAGGGTTGCTGAAGTTGTTGAGGCTAGGCCATCAAAGAAGACAAATGCCAGGACTGTTAACGCTAGATTTTGTAGAGAATACAAGTCATGGTTCTTGAAGCTAGGCTATGCAGAGGACACATGCCAAGGTTGCTGAGGCTAGGCTATGTACAAAAGACATGCCACGATTGGTCTTTAATATTTTTTATATAAATCAAAATATATTTAAATGAACATAATTATTTAAATTTCAATTTTTACTAAAAAAAAATGCGGCAAGGCAGTCACCACCCTGTAAAAAATTCGCGTTTTAAGTTATTAAACGATGATCTTGAATGTTGACAGCTCACCACGCCAAAAATAAACGGTGATTTAAAGCAAATATTTCTAGTCTTAATATACATTTGAATCAATTATTCAAATCTTCTTACCTAAAATCAAACGCTGAAACAGTGAAGGAGAACAACGATAAGGTTGCTGCAGGCAGGGTAAAGAAACAATGACAAGCGTAAAGAAACTACCAAACCGAGGGATGACAAATTAATATACGAAAGAAAGGAACAGGTAATAAATGGAAAGGGTCATGCACGCAATAAAAGAGAGAGAGAGAGAGAGAGAGAGAGAGAGAGAGAGAGAGAGAGAGAGAGAGGGGGGAGGGGGGGAAGAGAAAACCAACACCCCCTTTTAAACATGGTCACACAAACACTCCCGCCCGCCTCACTTTATCACACCTCTGCAAGACAACAAGCTTCGGGTACACACTTCCAGCATCAATTTATAAAGTATTGGTCTTTCTTCAAGTAAAATAATAGAGGTATGAATCCCTGACTAGAAACTGTGTGTGTGTGTGTGTGTGTGTGTGTGTGTGTGTGTGTGTGTGTCACTCGAAAAAGGAAGGATTTGCAAGAGAAAGTAAGTGTTGAAATTCTTGAATATAACCACAAAAACAAAATTAAGATGATTCTTCGACACACACACACACACACACAAAGCCCGCTCGCCATACGTCCTTCAACGGTCCTTATACCCCCCCACCCCCACCCCACACACACATCACATAATTATCCTCCACAATGACACGTAAGAAATAAAAAAGAGAAGACATAGTATACCCTACTTGTCTTCCTTAGCTTGAACTTCGTTTGGTTCAAGACACATAAAAAAGAACGTTAATTTACATCTCTAGTATACAGAAAGTCTTTTACTACTATTACAACTACTACTGCTACTACTACTACTACTACTACTGTTGCTACTACTTCTACTGCAACATTAACTACTACTACAACTAACAATGATAATAAAAACAAATATATAACAGCCTACTTAATTTAGACTGTTAAACCTTACCCTAAACTAACCCATTTCGAACTTCCCTAGATCAACTGTTAACAATATTTCCTAAAAGAAAGTTTATAATAGCTAGTCTTTCCATTCTATCACTTCATACCTCTCTCTCTCTCTCTCTCTCTCTCTCTCTCTCTCTCTCTCTCTCTCTCATATTGTTAACTAGTAACTGCTCGGTGTGCAATTATCAGATAAAACAACATAATTCTACAGAAGTTTCGCTTCCTGAGGACAAAACACTGAGTTGGTATCGTGTGGGAGCGTGCTTGTGCGGCGTTGTCAAGTCGGCTGAGAAGGACACCGCGCCGGTCAACTCTTACGCCGTGGGTGGTGTGGGAAGCAAAGCAAGACAATAAATAAAGGGAAAAAAATAATGTTGAGAGAGAGAGAGAGAGAGAGAGAGAGAGAGAGAGAGAGAGAGAGAGAGAGAGACGAGGGGGCGAAATGGCACCACCGCTAACCGAGGCAGCACACCTAAAGTACCGTGATAAAATGGCAAGACTAGAGTGAAAAGCGTGCGTGAGAGGGAGGGAAAGAGGGAGGGAGAGGGAGAGAGGGTATCAGGGAGGGAGAAAGGGAGAGAGGGTATCAGGGAGGGAGAGAGGGAGAAAGGGTATCAGGAAGGGAGGGAGAAGGGGAGAGAGAGGGTATCAGGAAGGGAGGGAGAGGGAGAAAGGGTATCAGGAAGGGAGGAAAAGAGGGAGAAAGGGTATCAGGAAAGGAGGGAGAAGGGGAGAGAGGGTATCAGGGAGGGAGGGAGACGGAGAAAGGGTATCAGGAAGGGAGGGAGAGAGGGAGAAAGGGTATCAGGAAGGGAGGGAGAAGGGGAGAGAGGGTATCAGGGAGGGAGGGAGAGGGAGAAAGGTTATCAGGAAGGGAGGGAGAGGGAGAAAGAGTATCAGGAAGGGAGGGAGAAGGGGAAGGAGTTAAGAGGGAGGGAAGGAGGGAAAGAAACACACACACACACACACACACACACACACACACACACACACACACAAACAAACACTCCCCCAGCACAACACAGAACACTTACACACACAGCAGGGTCGTCCAGCGGTGCCCCGTGTGTCCCTCCTGAACCCGCGTGAAGGACCCCTCGCCCCGCGCCGCACACTCGTCAAAATAACAATAATAGTGACCCCGCGCCGCCTCACACACGCCTCCCCGCCATGACAAAAGAATAACTGGCAGCGAAAATTGCGTTACGTTCGTTCTCCCTGATTTCCTCACGTTACTGTCCATCATGGAGGATTAGATAAATTCACTGTTATAAATCTGTGCCGTGGAAAATGCCCCAAAGCACACACAGGCTTAAAAAGTAGACGAAAAGATGAAAATTGTGCAAACGGACCTTGTATATGTTTCATGAATTGCGACCTGCAGAGGTAATGAAACAATAAGATAAAGTATTGTAAAGTGAATTTGTATCATAATAATGCGCATAAGTTTAAGAGTAGATGAAAAAGCTGAAATATGAGAGTAGCAGTTAGGTATTTTGATATTTTCCTTCCTCCTCCTGTGTCTAGAACGGCTGTCTCTCGTTTATGTTCATGAAAATATTATAGAATGAATGTTTTTAATAAGTTTATCATGAAATACGCCCCAAAACAAATGAGGCTGAATGAAGTAGACAAGATGAAGGCGGTGAACCACGCGGGGGCCCCATCCAGATTGTCGTACTCAGCCTCAAATATTTACCGATTTCCAACCCCAAAAACTGTCTCCTGGGCCCCAGTAACGAGATTAATTTATAGTTATTGTTAAAATCGCTAATTCCTGATGTTGTTTTGGCATTAAGGGTCAGAAACTGGAAAGTACATGCTGAGTACGATAATCTGAGAAGTTGGCCCCAGCGTTTCAATGTCCCTTCCTTTCACCCTTCTCGTTTCTAGCCTAGCAGGGTGTATAGACGCAAACACGGACTCGGAACAAAAGTCACTGTTATGTTCATTAATTTGAGGGAAGAGGAGTAACTAGGCTACATTCCTGATTATGTTTTTATGAACCAATTAGCCTGTTAAGGGTTCCCGTTCTCCCTCGTTCTGGTAGTGTCATCACCCGCCAAGCCTTCTGGGTCGAGCCTGAGCTTCTTCTTGGGGGCCGTGCATACTTTTTCATCTGTAACTAGCTTATTTTTCGCCCTGTTTGTCCATGTCTCTTCTTATTTATGCTTCTGGTTCTTCCTTTCCTTCGTTTTGTCGCTTGGTGTTTTCCCTTTTCATCGGTAACTAGTTTATTTTTCGTGGTCTTTGTTTCGTCTTTTTCTTCTTCTGGTTCTTCTTGTTTCTTCTTCTTGTGCATTATTTTTCATCTCTCTCTCTCTCTCTCTCTCTCTCTCTCTCTCTCTCTCTCTCTCTCTCTCTCTCTCTCTCTCTCTCTCTCTCTGTGTGTCTCTCTTCTTGTTTCCTCTTCTTTACGCTTCTAGTTCTTCTTTTCTTTGTTTTTTCTTTTTTTATAATTTATTTCACCTGTAACTGTTTTATTTTTGGTTCTTTTATTTTCTCGTTTTCCTTTGCATTCTTTTAATCTATAACTAGCCTATTATTAGCTCCGTCTCTCTCTCTCTCTCTCTCTCTCTCTCTCTCTCTCTCTCTCTCTCTCTCTCTCCTTTCTTTTACATTCCTTTTTCATCAGTAACTAGCCTATTTTTCCCTGTGTCTATTTGTATTTTCTTTAATATACTTTTTCTTTCTTTCTCTCTTCTTTTTTCCCTCTTTTTCGTCTTGTTCCTCTATAGTAAATTTGTTGGTTCTTGTTCTTGTTCTTGTTCTTGTTATTTAAATCTCTCTCTTCTTTCTAATTTTACAACTTCTGCTCCTCTTTCTCCTCTTCTCCCCCCACCTCTCTCTCTCTCTCTCTCTCTCTCTCTCTCTCTCTCTCTCTCTCTCTCTCTCTCTGTTCCAGTGTCCTTGTTGTCATAGTGATGAAATCTGTGCGCTTTTCCGCGAGAGAGAGAGAGAGAGAGAGAGAGAGAGAGAGAGAGAGAGAGAGAGAGAGAGAGAGAGAGAGAGAGAAAGGTGGTCCTAATTTTCGTGGCTCATCAAAATTCCAAAACAAGACAGACAAACAGACAAACAGACAGACAGACAGTGAGATAGAAGATGCCGCCCCACACACACACACACACACACACACACACACGCACACAGATGGAGACAGGCAAACAGATGTGCGTGGAAGGTGAGTAGACAGACAGACAGACAGACAGACAGACAGATAGACAGACAGAGAGACAGAAATATCCAAGTTTGAAATGACTGGTTAAGAATACGAAAAGAAAAATAACAAAAATAAAACAAAAGAGGAAAATAATAAAAAGAATCAAAATGGATATAAAAAGGAAGGAAATGAGAGGAAAAGTGTGAAGGAATAGGAAAAAAAAGCATAAAGAGAAAGAAATTAGAGAAAGAAAGATAGGAGGAAGAGGAAGGAAGGAAGGGGGAGTAAACGAACGAGCGAGAGAGAGAGAGAGAGAGAGAGAGAGAGAGTTAATGAAGCAAGTTGGTGAATGAGAATTAGTGAATGAGTCATGGAGTGTGTACTTCGTCACTGAATGAGAGAGAGAGAGAGAGAGAGAGAGAGAGAGAGAGAGAGAGAGAGAGAGAGAACATACTAGACAGGCTTAGACGAAATAAAAAAGAAAAAAAAGCACTTAAGCGGAAAAATTTAGGACAGTGAGCAAATCTTTTATTTTTGAGAAGCAGATGACGCACACACACACACACACACACACACACACACACACACACACACAGACTGGCACGCAGAATCACACACTCACTCACGCACTCAGGTTAGACTAAGGAACAATACAGAGGGGGAGGGGGGGTAGGTAAGGAAACTGGGCAAGGATGGGTCGAGGATGGCAAGGTTAAGGGAAGGAAGGCAAGGAATGATAGGTAAGGGAAGGTGGGGCATAATATGGGTAGATAAGGAAAGGTTGGGGAAAATTGGGGAAGGTAGGGTAAGGAATGATAGGGGAAGATGAGGGAAGGAAAGGTAAGCGAAGGTAGGGGGAGGTAGGGTAAGGAATTCTAAGAGAAAGAAGGGAAAGTTAAGAGGTGGAAAGGGAAGGTAGGGGAGAGAGAGCAGGGGAAAGTAGGGGGAAGGAAGGGTGCCGCACAACCCACAACCTACCCTGCTCTAGTGCCTCCTCCTCTACCCGCTGCCTCTCTTCCTCTCCCTGACCTCTACCTCCCTTTCCCTCCTTCCATCCCTCCCTTGCCTTCTGTGACCTCCAAGGCACGGTTTTACAGTACATTTACTTCGTCTATCTACAAATTTGAGAGTAACATGAAATTTTATGAAAGTCATTCAGACATTTTCTTATAAAAGCATCATAGAGAAGGAAACAGCTCTACTTGATTTCTTCCTCGCAACGCAAGGTCATAACAGGGGGCAGTGCTGGCAGGTGGCTCGTCAAAGCTATCAGCCGCTGCTTTTCAGGGCAAGACAAAGAGGAATGGAAGAGAATATTCTGTAAAGTCACTGAATTAATGCGTGCCGCTGTATTGTTGTCAGTGTGCAGCGATAACCGTGTCCCAACCCTGCCTGCCTCTCCGTCACCAGCTTGAGATCGTCGAGTTTCTTACGTGATAACATTTATTCCAATTGCATTTCCTCCAGAAAACGAAGCTTTGTGTGATAAACTACCCTATGAAGCCATCAGCGCCTCCGTGGTGTGGTGGTTAGCACGGCTAGCCACGAAACCACTCGCCAGAGCCAATCGGCACCCAGTCCAGCTGTTCATCCTCCCTTTAGGACTGGTCGATAAATGGGTTCCTGGGGAAGCCTGGATAAAACAAACTATGGCCTGTCCTGTGTCCCGGGTTGTGGTTGTTACCCTTCAGAGGCTCAAAGACTGTGGAGACGTTGAGGCCATGCGCAGCTCAGCGTACGCCGCCACCTTTACCTTTACCTGTGCATAAGCTTAATTAACGGACGGCGAGAATATGGAACTGCCAGGTATTCCCTGTTGTGGCTTTGATTTGCAAGAAATAAAACCAGGTGAGCAATGATGTCTCTGTTATGTTTCCTCTTCCTGTCTCATCCTCTCCCTCACTCCCGTCCTCCATTCTTCCTTCTCTGCTTGACTCCTTCCTTCCTCCCTTTTTATGCCTCCCCAGATGCGCGGCGCCACCACGCCTGCATGGAGGCCTTGCTGGGCACATCTGTCTCTTCCTGTCTTACTACTCTTGTGTTTATCCTGTTCCCTGTCCCATCTCTCTCTCTCTCTCTCTCTCTCTCTCTCTCTCTCTCTCTCTCTCTCTCTCTCTCTCTCTCTCTCTCTCTCTCTCTCTCTCTCTCTCTCTCTCTCTCTCTCTCTCTCTCTCTCTCTCTCTCTCTCTCTCTCTCTCTCTCTCTCTCTCTCTCTCTCTCTCTCTCTCTCTCTCTCTCTCTCTCTCTCTTACCCCGGCTGGGGCTATACATATTTTTGTAAAAGCAAACTAGTAGACATCCGGAACTGTTCGTAAAACACAGGGGCTACAGCTTCCAGTGCCCAGGCCTAACTGTGCAATGCCCTTCACTCATCCTCCTGCAACCTATTACCCCAGGCCTCTCTCGCCCTTGTCCGGCGCCAGCCCCTGCGGCGCCACGGGCCGGCACGCACGCAAGCAGGCGGCAAGCACGGGCCACCACGACACAAGGTTGCGTGGCGTTGCGAAACTAAGTGAAAGTCAACCGAAAACGGGTTACGAGGAAAGAAGATGGGGGTGGGAGGGGGAGGGCAGGGGAGGAAGGGAGTGAGGCTGAGACGAGGAAAGGAAGGAAGGGGAGCAGGAAGAAGGATAAACGAGGAAAAAGAGATAAAATGAGAGAGGAGGGGAAAGGGAGAAGGGAAAGAAGGGAGAGAAAAAAAATATGAGGGCTGAAGGAAGGAAGGAAGGAAAAGGGGGTGGACAGTGAACGGGAAGGCGATAGGGGAGAGGATAACGGCATGGAGGTGGGGAGGAAGAGAGGGGCGGTAGGAGTGAGGGAGAAGGGAGGAGAGTTGGACACGGGTGAAAGAGAGCTAATGGCATGGAAAATTGGAATGGTAGAAATACTTTTTACTCTATTTTTTTTAACTAGGCAACGTTGACACGGGTGAAAGAGAGACAATGAAATGGAAAATGGAAATGGTAGAGATACTTTTTGCTCTATTTTTTTTAACTAGGCAACGTTAACACTAATGCAACACAAGAAGAATGGAACATGAAACTATACATGAAGTGATTAACAAAATGCTCGTCTCCTTGGTAACAGAAAACGCGTAACTGGGACTTTTGAGACTATACAAGGGATAATAGGAAAAAAATTATAGAAGTAAGGGAAACAAGAAAGACTGAGAAAAAAGATACAAGAATACAGGAGGTTGGAGGAACATAAGAACATAAGAACGTAAAGAGTCTGCAAGAGGCCGGTTGGGGAAAACATTAGTACAGAAAAGACGAAAGGGTTAAAATGGAGCTGGATGAAAAGGAGTCTAGGAAGAAAGGAGGAAAAATGAAAGAAATTAAGTAAGAAAGAGAGGAATAAGAGAGAAAGATAGAGAGATATAAGCCAGCCAACAGAACGAGGAGGAGGGGGAATGAGAGGCAAGGGAGGGAGGGGAGAGAGGAGAGAAAGGGGAATGTAGGCTAAGCTTCTTGAGCCTATATATACCCCCGCCACTACCCTCCCCCCCTCCCCCACACCCCAAAACACAGCCCCCCCTCCCCCCCACCCCCGCCCCACATCACTGGCCGCCAATGATGACACTTGAGCAAACACAAACCACAGCAATGGCCCTAAATACCACCACCACAACCACCACCACCGCCACCACCACCAACAACAACAACAACTACTACTACTACTATAACCACAAGGACCAAAGGATGAGGGGAGCTGGCATAGACTCTTCTTGCATAGAGGTGTTAGTGGTGGTGGTGGTGGTGGTGGTGGTGGTGGTGGTCAAGATTCTTCAAAGTTCTCGCCGCTACCCGTGATAACAGATGTTCGTGGTCGTGGTGGTGGTGGTGATGGTGGTGGTGGTGGTGGTGGTGGTGGTGATGATAGTGGTGATGGTGATGGTGATGGTGGTGATGGTGGTGGTGTTGTTGGTGGTGATGGTGGTGGTGATGGTGGTGGTGATGGTGGTGGTGGTGATGGTGGTGGTGATGGTGGTGGTGGTGGTGGAGCCTGTGGGATGCATCACACACAGCCTCTTCCTTGCCCTGCGGCCTTCACACACGCACACACACACACACACACACACACACACACACACACACACACACACACACACACACACACAGAGGAGAGAGAGAAAAAAAAATCTCTAAAATACATATAATTTAGTCTACCCCTATTTTTTTTTTTCTATTTGTCCACGTGTATTCATTTTACTCATTCACCGGTTAATCTTCCTGTCCACCTGTGCGTCCATTCATTCATCCATTCATTCATCTATAACCCATTCATTCACTTGACCAATACTTTTCTTTCACATATTAGTATTTTTTTACAAGAGAGGAGACGGCTCAAGGGCAACAAAAAGAATGTAGAAAAAAAACCCCGCTACTCACCGCTCCCATTATAGACAACAGTAAAGAGTGGCCAAAAGGGAGGTCAATTTCGGGAGGTGAGGTGTCTTGGTGTATGTAGGTGGTAAATACATTCCTTTACTCATTCATTATTCATACATGTTGGCTATTCTTCCTTTATAACCCCGATTTCTATTCTGCTTTCTTTCCCTTCCCATCCTCCCTTCCCTCCTTCCATCCCTCCAACACTTTCCCCCCAGTCCGTCCTTCCTCATACCCCCTTCCTTTTTCCTGCCTCCTCCTCCCTCCCTTTCCTCCATCACCTCTCCCCTTCCCTCCCTTTCCTACCTCCATCACTCTCCCAGTCCTTCCTTCCTAATACCCCCTCCCTTCTTCCTCCCTCTCTCCCCCCTCCCCCCTCCATCACCACTTCATCTGCGCACCTCGTCATGTAATCTCTTCTTATCTTCTCCTTGCTGAGAGAGAGAAAAATAAAGGGAAAGAAGACAAAAAAAAAAAAAATTACGTGAGGGAAACTGTAATTATGGTTGTTGTTGTTGTTGTTGTTGTTGTTGAAAGTAGTATCTCTCTCTCTCTCTCTCTCTCTCTCTCTCTCTCTCTCTCTCTCTCTCTCTCTCTCTCTCTCTCTCTCTCTCTCTCTCTCTCTCTCTCTCTCTCTCTCTCTCTCTCTCTCTCTCTCTCTCTGTTAGAACATTCAGCCCTTGACCGCCCACAACCCTTACCTCCCTCCCTCCTTTCTTTCCTCTCCCTCTCCCTCCCTCTCTCTCTCACTCACTCACTCACTCACTCACTCATTCATGACATCGTTACGACTTTTTGAGATTCATAATAAGTTGATCTAGATGTGCTTAGGTCTCTCTCTCTCTCTCTCTCTCTCTCTCTCTCTCTCTCTCTCTCTCTCTCTCTCTCTCTCTCTCTCTCTCTCTCTCTCTCTCAAACGCAAACAGGAATTTCAAATGCACGCGCAGTTTCTTCTCGTTTTCTTTCTCCTACAAACCGTAAAACAACCTCTTATCTCTCTCTCTCTCTCTCTCTCTCTCTCTCTCTCTCTCTCTCTCTCTCTCTCTCTCTCTCTCACACGCAAACAGGAATTTCAAATGCACGCAGTTTCTTCTCGTTTCTTTCTCCTACAAACCGTAAAACAACCTCTTATCTCTCTCTCTCTCTCTCTCTCTCTCTCTCTCTCTCTCTCTCTCTCTCTCTCTCAAACGCAAACAGGAATTTCAAATGCACGCGCAGTTTCTTCTCGTTTTCTTTCTCCTACAAACCGTAAAACAACCTCTTATTTCTCTCTCTCTCTCTCTCTCTCTCTCTCTCTCTCTCTCTCTCTCTCTCTCTCTCTCTCTCTCTCTCTCTCGTTTGTTTTCCATATCTCGTTTCCTTCCAACCCTTTCCACCGCCTCAATATCAGAGTCTACCATGAACACCACTCTATCACCACTTCCCATTTTCTATTCTCTCAAGTGCCGTCTCTCTTACGTTATAAATGCAAGAAGGTTTATTAATGTGTATCTTCACCACCGTTTTCTTTTATGTCATTTACCCAAAAGTTGAAGTATCTAACCCATTTTCTTTCAATCCTTATGTGGTTTAAATTCCTAATGCGTTAAGTTAATTCATCTTCCTCTTTCTCTTCCCTTTATCTCCATCTATTTCTCTTTTTTCCTTCCCTCGCTTCATTCCCTCCACTCCCTTTCTCGTGTTGCCCCTGTTTTCCCTTCTTCTGCTGTTGTTTGTTCTTCCTTTGTGTTTCTTTGTGTTTCTTCTCTCTGTTTTTTCCTTTTCCTCCTCCTCCTCCTCCTCCTCTCTTACTCTTTCTTATCTTGACAAGCGCTCTAACCAACCTCTTCCTGCCCCGTGCCCTCCAGTTGACAAGTACAAGGGTCAAATGCATGTCAATCTCATCCTTTCTCTGCTCTCATTCTTACCCATTCAGTCGTGCAACACTTATGGCCAGTTCCACAGTCCAACACCGTGTTATTGTACGCGCCCAAAACAAGCTATATCCTCCACATTGATTCGTTATTTCTACTCATTACCAGATACTATTAAAGAGATTCCCTGTGTGGTTTCCTATAATTTCCTTCTCCTTTTTATCTCAACGGCAAACACTAGAGCTACAAGGCGTTCTGGTCGTGTTTTGTGTTTGGTTGGGGAGCTTACAAACGTAGTGTGTTGGAGTGTAAGACTGGCCCCTAACATGTACTTCATCCCCTCGTTTTCTTTTTCCTGTGCAGTTGTAAATGTCAGTAATTCAAGAGGGTAACATGATATTTTTACCCCGTCCTTAAGTTAGATTACCCAAGTTCAATTAATGCATGCCGACGTAATGGAATATACACGGATACTTTTTAAAGGTTTCAGATTTTGTTTTCTCTTCTTCATCTCTCTCTCTCTCTCTCTCTCTCTCTCTCTCTCTCTCTCTCTCTCTCTCTCTCTCTCTCTCAAACGCAAACAGGAATTACAAATGCGCGCGCAGATTCTTTTCGTTTTCTTTCTCCTAAAAAACGAAAACCAGAACCTCTCATTTTCTCTTCTTCATCTCTCTCTCTCTCTCTCTCTCTCTCTCTCTCTCTCTCTCTCTCTCTCTCTCTCTCTTTCTCTCTCTCTCTCTCCTTACCTATTGGCAGCCGCTTCCGCCTCTCACATGCATCAACTATCTCCACAGGCCGAAAAGAAGATCAGTCGGGTTCTAATGAGTGTTTTTTTAGGTTCACGGTACAGAGGAAGGGTCAAACTACTACCAGGGTCATAAAACTACCCCTGGAAATGCCCGTAACTCTTACAAAACCCTTCTCGAATATGAGTGCTTGGGTGACGCAATGTTTAAGAATATGACCCTTCCTTTCAAACTCCTACCCTCGATATCCATTCCTCCCCTGACAATGTTCGACTTTCTCCCTCCCGCAGGCCTAACGCGTGTGTCGTGGAGGAGGTACCGAACACGGGGCTGGAGTTCTGGACGGAATGCAAGTACTGGCTCAACCGACGAGTGTGTGGACGCCGCACGTGAGTATATATATGACTGTGAAGGTGGGGCGGTGGGAGAAGGTGTGTGTGTATGGGGGGGATCAGGGAAAGTATGTAGGGGAGGGAATAGGTGTGTATGTTTGTAAGTGTATGGGTAATCTTGAAGTGTAGGGTGTAGGTAGAGGGTCAAGTGTGTGTGTGTGTGAGTGTGTGTGTGTGTGTGTGTGTGTGTGTGTGTGTGTGTGTGTGTGTGTGTGTGTTGCTATGGTTACGTTTGTTTATATAGGAAATCCTTGTGTGTCTACGTGTGTCTGGTAAATTGGTGGCCCAGATGAGGCACCTTGATACCCTGTTGCAAGGGACGACCCACTCAGTCCCAAGAGCCGCCTGACATGACCCCCTTCCCCCTCCCCTCCCTCATCTCCCTCCCACTCATCAACTTGTTCCCCCTCCCACCAAGCCCCCTCCCCACCCATCATACTACATACACCCCCCTCCCCCTCTCCCTCCTCTTCCTCCCCATCCATCACATCACATACACCCCACTCTCCCTCTCCTCCCTCATCTCCCTTCCACTCATCAACTTGTTCCCCCTCCCACCAAACCCCCTCCCCAACCATTACAATACACACACACCCCTTCTCTCTCCCTCCCTGCTCACCAACACCCGCCTGCAGCTTCCCCTCCCTCACCCCTTCTCACCCCGTCTCTCTTGCACCCACAGGAGGATCAGATTCGAGTGCTGTGAAGGATTCGAGAGGAACGAGAACGAGAACGGCTGTACGCGAGGTGAGTGTGTGTGTGCGTGTGTGTGTGTGTGTGTGTGTGTGTGAGAGAGAGATAAAAGTTGATCTCGTGTAATCCCGTGTGTGTGTGTGTGTGTGTGTGTGTGTGTGTGTGCGTATGGCGAAAGAGAGGTGGAGGGAGGGATCGAACGAGTGGATTTAAATTCGAGATAATTTGATCCGTGAAGTCCTGGGCAAGATTTGTTTGGCTGAGTGGATCAAACACACTCGGATACACGGACACTTCAAGAGGCTAGCCAAGGAGCCTTCTTACGTATCCTCTACTCCACCTCCTACTTCTGTTCTTCTGTTCTTATGTTTTTATGTTCTAATGTTCCTTATCACCCTAATCTTCCTTACCTTCCCTCACCCTAATCTTTCTTACCTTTCCTCACCCTAATCTTCTCTCCTCACGCTCACACCTCCTACCTCCCTCACACACCCTTCCTCTCTCTCTCTCTCTCTCCCTTGCCTTCCCTAACCTTCTCTTTCCCTCCTCCCTCACACACCCTTCCTCTCTCTCTCTCTCTCTCTCTCTCTCTCTCTCTCTCTCTCTCTCTCTCTCTCTCTCTCTCTCTCTCTCTCTCTCTCTCTCTCTCTCTCTCTCTCCCTTGCCTTCCCTAACCTTCTTCTCCTTCCCTCCTCCTCCTCCTCTCTCTCTCTCTCTCTCCTCTCTCTCTCTCTCTCTCTCGTTCTCTCTCTCTCTCTCTCTCTCTCTCTCTCTCTCTCTCTCTCTCTTGCTCTTCCTAACGCACATCCTCTATCCCTACCCACTCCCCTCCCCTCACATCTTTCCCCATCTCCTCCCCTTCTTACCCCTTTCCTATGTCTCCATTTCACATCCTTCCTCCTCTCCTTCACCCCCATATCCTTCTTCCCCCTATTCCCCATCCCCACCTCCTCCCTTCGTCTCTCCCTTCGCTATACGCCCTCCCCACCTCCTTCCCTTCCCTCCTTCCCTTCCCATCTCTTCCCTTCTCACCAACCCTTCCCCATGTTATATCCCTTCACCCAACCATCCTCACCAATAATTCCTCGTTCTTCCCACCCCACCTCACACACCTATTCCCACCTACCCCCGTCAGCCTCCCATCCTAACGCACCCCCGCCTCCTCCTCCTCCCACAGTCAAGCCGCTCATGAACCTTCTGGAGACGGCGGAGAGCTTGGGCGCCACCAAATGGGCCCAGTACATCAGGGACTCGGGCCTGGCGGGGGAGCTGGAGTCCGCGGCCGCCTACACCCTCTTCGCGCCCACCAACGAGGCCTTCGAGGTGAGTGTACTGGGGAAAAAAGTTGGAAAGTTTCGTTTAGTCGGCGCAATATCTGTGGTCATATGCCGGGGGGAGACAGGAGGGGGAAGGAATTATAGGACAAGAGAACAGACCCCAGGAGACGGGACACAACCCCCGATTAATACCTGGTACCCATTCACTGCTGGGTGGACAGGGGCGTAGGGTAAGTGTACTGGGGTGCTGGGGGGAGGGGTGGGAAGGGGGGGAGGGGCTGGGGTCGGGGTAGAATTGGGAGGTGGGTTGGGATGAGGTTGGTGGGAGTAAAGCAAGTGTGTTTGGGTGGGAGGGGGGAGTAATGTGTGTGTTGGGGGAGGGGTGTTGTGTGTGTGCATGTGTGTGTGTGTGTGTGTGTGTGTGTGTGTGTGTGTGTGTGTTGTAATATTGCTCTCTGCCCGTCTGTCACTTCGTCTACCTCCCCCCCCTCTCTCTCTCTCTCTCTCTCTCTCTCTCTCTCTCTCTCTCTCTCTCTCTCTCTCTCGTCATAACAACAAGCGCACAATCACTGAACAAACAAGAGAGAGAGAGAGAGAGAGAGAGAGAGAGAGAGAGAGAGAGAGAGAGAGAGAGAGAGAGAGAGGATCACGTCGCCCGTCACTCCCACTCAGCACACAATCATTGGGTAACCACGTCCCCGCTGCCCCTCCCGTCGACCACACGTGTAAAAACATTGCCACCGAGCCGATAAAAACAACCCCTTACAACGGGATGACAAATTCTGGGAAGCCGTAAATTTGACAGAGGTGCTAAACGTCAAAAATATCATAAGAACGTGACGAAACCTCCAACATAACTTTTAACGGGGCGACAAATTCTAAGAAACCGTAAATTTGAGATATATGAAAAGAGCCAAAAATATCATAGAAACGTGACGAAACCTCCAACATAACTTTTAACGGGGCGACAAATTCTAAGAAACCATAAATTTGAGATATATGAAAAACGTCCAAAGTATCGTAGAAACCTGACGAAACCTCCAACATAACTTTGAAACGCGGCGAAACCTCCATAATGCTTTTTTTTTAACGGGGTGACAAAACCGACCAAACTTAGTGATAAAATAAGCTATAATTTTTTTTTTTTTTTACAGCAGAGGAGACAGTGCAAGGGCATAAAAAAAAAAGAAAACAATAATGAAACAAAAAGCCCGCTACTTACTGCTCCTGAATATAGTAGAGTGTCCAAATAGATAAATCAATTTCGGGGGAGAGGAGTCCTGATACCCTCCTCTTGAAAGGGTTCAGGTCGCAGGCAGGAGGAAAAAAAAGTGATAAATAGCCGAGAAACTTGACGGACCCATGAAAATAGTTAATGAAGATCAGTGTGACGAGGATGAGCACCGAGGCTATAGCACACAGCTTTAGCGTAAGGGCCCAGCTTTACCTTACCTTGTATACGCATATGAAACGCAGCGTAAAAATGAAACAAGTGCACCAATATTAAGGTAAGCAAAGAGGGTAAGAAATAGTCTGTATAAATCTAATAAAGAATCGGAACTAAAACTCTCCTCAGTCTTTTTAACAAGATAACAGAAAGGGCGCAAAACGAAGTCAAATTTATAGGCAAAATTAGGATAAAGTTTGTGGTCACATGTTGGCTGCTTCTTGCCTCGGCCCTCTCCCCCCCTCTCCCCCTCTTCCCCTCTCTCCTAAGTCTTTCCTTCCTTTCCTCCCCAGTCAGAATATATCTTCCCTTCCTTCTTTCCTCCCCCCAATGATGCTCTCCCTTCCTTCCTTTCCTCCCCAGTCAGAATATATCTTCCCTTCCTTTCCTCCCCAGTCAAAATACATCTTCCCTTCCTTCCTTTCCTCCCCAGTCACAATACATCTTCCCTTCCATCTTTCCTCCCCCCAATGATGCTCTCCCTTCCTTCCTTTCCTCCACAGTATAGAAATAATAAAAAAGAAGCCATGTGTGTGTGTGTGTGTGTGTGTGTGTGTGTGTGTGTGTGTGTGTGTGTGTGTCAAAATAAATATATACACATTGAAAATAATAATAGAAAATAAGTCATGCGTATATATAGGCCGAAATTAAAGTGTCTGTCTCTCCTCATTGCCTCAGGTCCCATAAGTCAAGGCAGATCCTGCGTTAGGCGTATACAGCCGGGGCTATCAGGCGAGGCGTCAGGCCGAATTAAAACCGAGACGGATGAGAGTTTGACAAGACAAACAAACCAAAACATTGACACGCATCAGCCTTCATTCTCTTCACTCTTCTCCGAATCATAAGTTATTGAGTTTGTTTCAGAGCCACAAAATTATAATGAAGCAATCTCATCTCTTCGAAAGCGAGACGAAAAACAAACTAAAACATTGACACCCTTCAGCCTTCATTCTCTTCACTCTTCTCTAAATCATAAGTTATTGAGTTTGTTTCAGAGCCACAAAATTATAATGAAACAATCTCATCTCTTCGAAAGCGAGACGAAAAACAAACCAAAACATTGACACCCCGCTGCCTTCATTCTCTTCACTCTTCTCTAAATCATAAGTTATTGAGTTGTCTGGGAGATACAAAATTATAATAAATGAAACAATCTCATCTCTTCGAAAGCGAGACGGACGAGAGTTTGAATACGACAAAAAAAATAAATAAACCAAAACATTGACACGCCTCAGCCTTCATTCTCTTCACTCTTCTCTAAATCATGAGTTATTGAGTTGTCTGGGAGATACAAAATTATAATAAATGAAACACTCTCATCTCTTCGCATCTTCAATAGTATTTGTTTTAACATCGTGAGCGAAGTTTGTCTGCGTTTCTTAAAAAAAGTGATTAAGTTGAACAACGGTGTACAGTTTTAGTCCATCCTTAGCCTGGTAGCAGCGGGGATCATGTTTCTTAATGGTCTCTCTAAGCGAGAAAAATGAGAAAAAATCATCACTCACGCAAACGATTTCATAATATATATCAAAGCATTTGTGATCAGTTTATGTATCATCTATTTTTCGGGGTTTATATCATGGCACAAATTTGGCCCGTCGCTGCTACACGGTAAAGCCACAAATTTGGCCCGTCGCTGCTACACGGTAAAGCCACAAATTTGTCCCGTCGCTGCTACACGGTAAAGCCACAAATTTGGCCCGTCGCTGCTACACGGTAAAGCCACAAATTTGGCCCGTCGCTGCTACACGGTAAAGCCACAAATTTGGCCCGTCGCTGCTACACGGTAAAGCCACAAATTTGGCCCGTCGCTGCTACACGGTAAAGCCACAAATTTGGCCCGTCGCTGCTACTGGGTTGGGATCTGTTTTATAGTCAATATTCAAGTTTGTTTGTGTCTCCCCAAAGTCAATAAAGTAACCATGCTTTCCTGTATCCTCAACACTTGTTTTGTCATGGGTCAGGTTTGTCCGTGACCCTAAAAATTATGGACAAATATTTCTTTTATTGCCGTTTCCTTTTTTTTTTTTTTTTTTTACCCTTCCTTACTTACCCATCCCTTTACAACACCACGTACTCACTCACTCCCCCTCCTCACTCACTCCCCCTTCTTCCCCTCCTTCAGAACCTTCGCGGGTCACTACGGAGCCAAATGGAGGCGTACCGCGGCAGCCCCAACAACCCCGTGCTGCTGTACCACCTGCTGCCCACCAAGCTGCTCAGCGACGACTTCCAGGCCGACATGCTGGCCGAGACGAGGCACCAGGGGCACAGCGTCAGGATCAACAAGTACTCCAACGGGGTGAGTGGAGGGAGGGGTGATGGGGGGAGTGGGGGGATTGAGGGTGGGAATGGGTGATGATGCGGGAGTATAGTGCATTGGGGGAGGAAGTAGGAGGGAGGAAGAGGGATAAGGAACCATGAACACCGTAAGATCAAATACTTCAGCGGGATAAGTGACCGAGTGTTCCGGAGTGCTGGAGTGCTGAAGAAGGGCTGAGGAGTGGGTGGGGTGAAAGGGGGAACTGGGGGGTAGAGTGAGGAGGGAGGAGAGAGTGGGGAAGAGACGAGGCACTAGGGGCACACAATCAGAATCAACAAGTACTCCAACGGGGTGAGTGGAGGGAGGGGTGATGATGGGAGGGAGGGTGGGAGGAAAGGAGAGGATGTAACTGAGGGGGGGAAGAGAGACAAGGTATACCATGAACACTGAGTCGGGATCAAGTACTCTAATGGAATGGGTCGTTGAATGGACGTGTTGGGAAGGGGTGTACTGGAATGCTGGGATGGCGGGTGGGTGAGTGAGTGAGTGAGTGAGTGATGGAAGGAGGGAGGGAGGAAGAGACTAGGCACCATTAACACATCATCAAAACGGGAAAGGGTGTGCTGGGGTGCTGAGGGACGCTTAACACACCCTTATAGAAAACTAATAGAAAAAGTGATATTTATCCAAGTAGGGAGTCCCACGAAGGAAAATCTTGATGGTATGAGAGATTAAGTAACAGAACCAGGAAAGAACACAGGTACATGGGACAAAGAGGACTAAGAATAAGGCGTTGGAAAGGGTCGAGTCTAAAAAGAGGAAAAGTAGGTTGGATGAGGCGAACATGGAGAGTATTTAAGGTGCAAAGGGTAACAATTCTAAATGAGGAAAATAAGGGAGCGTGGGAGAGAACACGGGAGGGAGAGTATGTAAGTTGAAAAGGGTAACAATTCTAAAAGAGGAAACGAAGGGAGAGTGGACGAGGCGAACATGGGAGGAAGAAGAATATATAAGAAGTAGTGAATTAGTAAAGAAATAAAGAACTACGCATTGAAGAAGCAAGAAGGGATTAAAAAGGGAGATTAGAAAGGAGAAAATCCATGTGGTGAAGGGAGTATAGGGAGTAAGAGAGGGAGAAAGGGAGGGAGTTGTGGGGATGCGAGGAAGGGAAGGAGGAGGAGGAGTGGAAAATGGGAGACTTGGGAAAGGGAGAATTGAAAGTAAGGATGGAAAATGGGGAATATGCGTGTGAAGGGAAGAGGAGGAGGAGGAAGGAAGGAGAGAGAGAGGGAGGGGATAACGAAGGAGGGAGGGAGAGAGAGGGTCGGAGAATGGGAGATATTGGGAGAGGGAGAATTGAAAGTAAGAATGGAGAATGGGGAGTATGCGTGTGGAGGGAAGAGGAGGAGGAGGAAGGAAGGAGAGAGAGAGGGAGGGGATAGCGAAGGAGGGAGGGAGAGAGAGGGTCGGAAAATGGGAGATATTGGGAAAGGGAGAATTGAAAGTAACAGGATGGAGAATGGGGAATATGCGTGTGGGGGGAAGAGGAGGAGGAGGAAGGAAGGAGAGAGAGGGAGGGGATAGCGAAGGAGGGAGGGAGAGAGAGGGGCGGAAAATGGGAGATATTGGGAAAGGGAGAATTGAGAGTAAGGATGGAGAATGGGGAATATGCGTGTGGAGGGAAGTGGAGGAGGGGAAGGGAAGGAGAGAGAGGGGGGGGGAGGGGGGTGATAACGAAGGACGGAGGGAGAGAGAGAGGCTGAGAAGTAGAATAAGCAACACAGCATGCAAAACCAATTGAAACTAACCGTCCACGGAGAGATTAAAACCAAACTAATCTTAAACTAAAACAGCTTCAGAGAGACTTAGACTGCGAGAAGAAAGAAAACTAACCGAGACAGAGTAACGCCCCAAGAAGACAGGCAAAGAAGGATGCTGATAAAAATACTACAGAATAAATAAATAAAAATGAAGAGGTTAGAGCCCGCAGGAACACAAGGAGACAGTTCAAGGGCGTGAAAAAAAAACCAATAATGAAAAAAAAAAGAAAAAAAGCCCGCTACTTACCGCTCCTGAATAGAGTACAGAGGAGTGGTCAAAAAGAGAGGACTGATAAAGGAGATAAGCAAAAAAAAAAAAAAAAAAAAATGGCTGACGAATACGGAAGTGGATGAATGGAACAACAAACGCGGGAGACGTGTAGTTAGTGCGAATGTGATGGAATAAAAAGAAGTGGAGGACAGGTGGAAAGGTGGATGGGGAGGACAGGAGCTGGATAACAGGTTCTCTAGAGTGGTCAAGTGTAAATCGACTGGTCTAAGGAGTTTCGTCGAAGGGAGATGAGTGTGTGTGTGTGTGTGTGTGTGTGTGTGTGTGTGGGTGTGGGTGTGGAGGGGGGGGGAGGGGGGGTTAGAGAGTGAACTTCGGCTTTGACTTGAAGATGTAAAAAGGATAAAAAGGAGGAAGAGGAGGAAGATGAGATGAAAGGAAGAGTGAAAAGAGAGAAAGGAAGAAAAATGAGGAACTAAAGCAGCGTAGATTAGACAGTGATGAAAATGAAGGAAATACAACATAAAAAGCGATTAACAAGGAAAGGAAGAAAAAAAGATGGATAGAAGAGTATAAGAAAGAAAAAAAAATAGAAAAAAAGAAAAATAGAAAATAGAAATTGGATCATGTGAACAGAAATACAGAGGAAGAAGGAAGGAATATATATGTGATAGATAGATAGATAGATAAATAGATAGATAGATAGATAGATAGAGATAGATTATTTGACAGCTAGAAAGAGAGGATATAGAAAAAAAAAGGTAGGAAATACAGAGGAAGAAAAAATATGAAGAATCGATTGAAGAAAGATATATACATGATAGATAGATAGATAGATAGATAGATAGACAGATAGACAGATAGAGATAGATTAATTGACAGCTAGAAAGAGAGAATATAGAAAAAAAAGAAGGTAGGAAATACAGAGGAAGAAAAAAATATGAAGAATCGATTGAAGAAAGATATATACATGATAGATAGATAGATAGATAGATAGATAGAGATAGATTAATTCACAGCTAGAAAGGAAGAATATAGAAAAAAAAGAAAAGGAGGTAGGAAGGGAGGGGAGGAAGGTTGGAAGGAAGAACAGGAATCATAAGAGGGTGAGTCAGAGCAGAAGGAGGAGGAGGAGGAGGAGGAGGAGGAGGAGGAGGAGGTCAAGGTGGAGGAAAGATGACCCTTCGCTTACCTAACCTTAAGGAGACAGTCCCCTCCTCCCCCCCCTTTCTCTCCCTCCCTCCCTCCCTCTCTGCTGTCCAAAAGTGTCCATCCCTCCAACTCCCTCCCTCCTCCAGCCTCCTTTCTCTCTCTTCTCTCCCATCTCTTCTTTTCTGTTTTCTCCTCCTCCCTCCTCTTTCCTCTCTCCTTCTTCCTTCAGACTCCATCCTTTCTCTCTCTCTCCTTTCTCTCCCTCTCTCCTTCCTTCCCTGTCTCTCTCTCTCCTTCCTCTCCCTTTCCTCTCTCCTTTCCTCTCTCTCTCTCTCTCTCCTCTCTCTCTCTCTCTCTCTCTCTCTCTCTCTCTCTCTCTCTCTCTCTCTCTCTCTCTCTCTCTCTCTCTCTCTCTCTCTCTCTCTCTCTCTCTCTCTCTCTCTCTCTCTCTCTCTCTCTCTCTCTCTCTCTCTCTCTCTCTCTCTCTCTCTCTCTCTCTCTCTCTCTCTCTCTCTCTCTCTCTCTCTCTCTCTCTCAACGTCTTTCCTTCCACATCCTTCCTTCCTCCCTCTCTTCCTCCTTCTCTCCCTTTTACCTCCCGTCTCCATGTCACCCTCACTGCCTCCCTCTCTCCTCCCATCCTTCCCTCCTTCCATCCCTCCCTGTCTCCCTCCGTTTTCTTCTACCCAGTTTAAATTCACTGTTCTCTGATATTATTTCACTCATTCATTATTTCACAATCCGTTATTTATCCAGTTATTTATTAATTTCCTCTCTATTCTGGCATCATGGAGGGCTCGTTTTGCTAAGATCACTCATTACTCTTTTTGTCTTATCTCGTAACTTCATCCTTCCATTGTTTTTGCACTCTTTTCCGTAACGTAATCTCCCATTGTGATCTTCTGCTGCTCCGTGCATTGCTTGGTATCTTCGTGGACAATTGCGGCGTGATGCATTTCGTAACTCAAATATCATGTGTTTTTTACTGTTAGACCAAACCTCTACGAAAGCCTTGTCGAATGTGTGTTTCTTTGGGTTCATGGTACAGAGGAAGGGTCAAACTACCGCCAGGGTCATTGAATCAACTACTGGAAATGCCCAAAACTCCTACGAAAGCCTTGTCAAATGTGTGTTTCTTTAGGTTCATGGTACAGAGGAAGGGTCAAACTACCGCCAGGGTCATTGAATCAACTACTGGAAATGCCCAAAACTCCTACGAAAGCCTTGTCGAATGTTTGTTTCTTTGGGCTCATGGTACAGAGGAAGGGTCAAACTACCACCAGGGTCATTGAATCAACTACTGGAAATGCCCAAAACTCCTACGAAAGCCTTGTCAAATGTGAGTTTCTTTGGGCTCATGGTACAGAGGAAGGGTCAAACTACCGCTTGGGTCATTGAATCAACTACTGGAAATGCCCAAAACTCCTACGAAAGCCTTGTCAAATGTGTGTTTCTTTGGGTTCATGGTACAAAGGAAGGGTCAAACTACCGCCAGGGTCATTGAATCAACTACTGGAAATGCCCAAAACTCCTACGAAAGCCTTGTCGAATGTGTGTTTCTTTGGGGTCATGGTACAGAGGAAGGGTCAAACTACCGCCAGAGTCATTGAATCAACTACTGGAAATGCCCAAAACCCCTACGAAAGCCTTGTCGAATGTGTGTTTCTTTGGGTTCATGGTACAGAGGAAGGGTCAAACTACCACCAGGGCCATAAAAATACTTTTGGAAATGCCGAAAACTCCTACGTGTGTGTGTGTGTGTGTGTGTGTGTGTGTGTGTGTGTGTGTGTGTGTGTGTGTGTGTGTGTGATGACAAGTCCAGCTCGTGATCAGGCCGTGGTAGAGAATTACACACACACACACACACACACCCTTTTCGCACATCCATCTCGCCTTTTTTGCGTATCCTTTTAAAGTATTCAGTTTTTCTATTGTTTTTTCTACGTCACTCATTTCCATACCTGTGTAAATCCTTTCTTTTTTTTAATATTTTTTTGTCTGACTCATATTCCAGAGCTTTAATATTTTTTCTCGTCTTTTCGTCCCTGGTTTTGTGTGTTTACCTGATAAGACTTCTTTTTTTTTACATTTAACTCCCTCTCCCTCTCGCCCTCCCAACCCCTGCTCTCTCCCTCTCCCTTCCTCTCCCTCTCTGTCTCTCCCTCTCGCCCTCCCAACCCCTGCTCTCTCCCTCTCCCTTCCTCTCCCTCTCTGTCTCTCCCTATCGCCCTCCCAATCCCTGCTCTCTCCCTCTCCCTTCCTCTCCCTCTCTGTCTCTCCCTCTCGCCCTCCCAATCCCTGCTCTCTCCCTCTCCCTTCCTCTCCCTCTCTGTCTCTCCCTCTCGCCCTCCCAATCCCTGCTCTCTCCCTCTCCCTTCCTCTCCCTCTCTGTCTCTCCCTCTCGCCCTCCAAAACCCTGCTCTCTCCCTCTCCCTTCCTCTCCCTCTCTGTCTCTCCCTCTCGCTCTCCCAATCCCTGCTCTCTCCCTCTCCCTTCCTCTCCCTCTCGCCCTCCCAACCCCTGCTCTCCCTCCCTTCCTCTCCTCTCTCTGTCTCTCCCTATCGCCCTCCCAATCCCTGCTCTCTCCCTCTCCCTTCCTCTCCCTCTCTGTCTCTCCCTCTCGCCCTCAATACCCATGCTCTCTCCCTCTCCCTTCCTCTCCCTCTCTGTTTCCCTCCCTCCTCCTCCCTCCTTCCCTGCAATGTATAAAAAAATAAGAAAAGACGGAGGTGGTTGTGGGATTAACTTACTTATTTCGGTAACTTATTTCTTATACAATTTTCATTTCCATACATGAATAGTTACGTTATTTTTTTCGTTATTTCATTCGTATTTGATTTAGTGTTTCGTTCACCCCTTCCCGTAATGTGATACTGTATTGTTCCACCTAAAACTAAGAATGGACTCTCTTCTATACTTTCCTCATTTACATACACGAACAATCACTTTACCTTTTATTGTTCGAGGCATCTTTTTTATTTAGTTTTTTCCTTCCTTCCTTCCATCCCCGCCTCGCCTCCCTGCCCTGCCCGCGCCGGCCCTAAGCCTCCCTTTTGAAGCAGGATCCGAACAGCTTAAACGAATCTCTCACTCACTCTTTGGGGCTGTAACCCGACCTCTCTCTCTCTCTCTCTCTCTCTCTCTCTCTCTCTGATTTTTTCTCTAACTATCCTTCATCTTACTTTATTTTTCCTTTATCTTTCTTTCACATTGCATACCCTTCCCTCTTTCTTTCTTTCTTTCTTTCTTTCTTTCTTTCTTTCTTTCTTTCTTTCTTTCTATACTCTATATTTGCCACCCTCTCCTTCTCTCTCTCTCTCTCTCTCTCTCTCTCTCTCTCTCTCTCTCTCTCTCTCTCTCTCTCTCTCTCTCTCTCTCTCTCTCTCTCTCTCTCTCTCTCTCGTACCGTAATTTGCGCAGCAGTAAACATGTCTTCGTGTGTTTTGTTTGCGTTACGATATATGGGCGGCATCGCAACAGGGTATCTCTCTCTCTCTCTCTCTCCAAACGCAGTACTCATTAATATCTTTCTCATAGCGTCTAGTTTTATTTTCATCGTTAATCATAAGTCTTTCAGTTTAAATAAGAGTCGTTTGTTTGCCTTCCTTCCCTTCCGTATTCAGGCCTCCAAAACAACAGGCAGCCGATGACACTGCCCTGTACGAAGAGCTTCACTCTTTAACACAAAGTAAACAAGCAATAATAATTGGGGATTTTAATTGCCCTAACATTGACTGGGGACAATTGACTGGAGATCAAGAGGGTAACAGGCTTATAGAAATGGTGGAGGATTCGTTCCTCACTCAAGTTGTAACTCAACCAACAAGAGAAAACAATCTGCTGGATCTGGTATTAGTAAGCGACCCCGACCTCATTCGCGACTGTGAAGTTGGTGAAAAAATTAACGGTTGCGATCACCACTTAATCCGTTTCAATGTCAACATAAGTCACAAACTCGTAGACAGTCCGTCAGTGATACCAGACTACAAAAAAGCAAATTTCAACCTAGCCCGTGAGCTGCTTCCCTCTGCGACCTGGGACCAACTTCACCTAACCGACAATACAATCGACAACGTGTGGAACAACTTCAAAGATAAGCTTTTGGGAGTAGAAAAGGCTACAGTGCCGACGAAACCCAGGCGAGTAAATGGTGCCGTAGATCCACCGTGGATGACCAGAGAAATAAAAAGGGCGTTAAACTTAAATAAAAGGAATTATAACCTAATGAAAGAGAATGACACGGCCGAAGCCCGTACTCAGTACCACAACAGCCTCAGAGCTTGTCGCACCCTTATTCGGAGTAGTAAACGCAACTACGAAAAACAAATAGCGCGTGACATCAAGACAAACTCAAAAAAATTCTTCACATACATCAGATCGAAAAAGAAAGTAAAATCCAATATTGGTCCCCTGACAGACGAGACTGGAGCTGCAACTCAGGACAGTAAACAGATGGCCAGAATCCTCAACAGTAACTTCGCATCCGTATTCACAGTCGAGAACATCGAAACCATGCCCGAGAACCCTGACCCGCCGAGGGAATCACGCCCTGAAAATTGACTCAATATGCGACCAAGAAGTGAAAGAGTATTTGGATAAACTCGACACGAACAAGTCAACAGGACCTGACGGTTTGTCCCCGCGGTTATTAAAAGAGCTTAAACAACAAATACTTCAGCCACTCACTAACATATTCAACCAGTCTGTTCAATTGAAAAGGTCCTGAATACTGGAAGATGGCGAACGTAACACCAATTTTCAAAAAAAGGAGACAAAAGCGTTTCATTAAACTACAGGCCCATAAGTTTGACATCAGTGGCAGGAAAAATACTCGAAAAGATTATTAGAGACAAACTTGTTAAGTTTCTAGAAGACAATAATGTAATCTCCGACACCCAGCATGGCTTCAGAAACAAGCGCTCCTGCCTAACGAATTTATTAGACTTCTTCCAAGGTATATATAAGAACTGGGATGCCCACATCCCCAGTGATGTTATATACCTGGACTTTCAGAAAGCCTTCGACAAGGTACCGCACGAGCGACTCCTTAAGAAACTGCACTCGGCGGGCATTGGAGCCAATCTGATCGCGTGGATAAGAGATTGGCTCACCGACAGAAAACAACGAGTACTACTCAACGGACAGCCTTACGATTGGCTTCCAGTCACTAGTGGAGTGCCTCAAGGGTCAGTGCTGGGACCCATTCTCTTCATCATATATATCAACGACCTCGAAGCAGGACTGAAATCCACAATATCGAAATTTGCTGATGACACTAAGGTGGGGGGAAAGGCCCTCACAAAGACCGACTGCGAAATCATTCAGAAAGACCTCAATCACATTATCGAATGGTCGGAAAAATGGCAAATGTCTTTTAATGTTGACAAATGCAAAGTCATGCACATTGGGTCCAGAAATAGTAACCACACATACATCATGAATGGGAGACCTCTGCAAGCGATGCAGGAGGAAAAGGATCTTGGAGTCACTATCAGCAGTGACCTGAAACACGCGAATCACTGTAAAAAAGCATACAACAAAGCCAACACTATGCTCGGGGTCATAGCGAGGAACTTCGAGTGTAAAACGCCAGACGTGATGCTATCCTTGTATAATTCCATGGTAAGACCGCACCTCGAGTATGCAGTACAGTTCTGGTCTCCTAATTACAGAAAGGACATTGATTTACTGGAAAGGATTCAGCGACGCGCCACGAAAATGATACCAACCTTAAGGGCTCAACCGTACGAGGAACGACTCA